>NC_064875.1:3565000-3570000 GCF_943734745.1 Anopheles darlingi | reverse complement strand
TTTCAATGTTTCTAGAAGAATCATACCGCGAATGTTTAAAGAGTCTATAGGATCCGCTTCTTGGTCTAAATAATCCTTTTCTATGATTTTAACGGTAAGCTGCTTCATGTTGGATGGCCTGAATGACAAAAAATTTATAGGCAATACGCCGTGGAACGATTCCAATTCCGGCATCTCTATATTTATCTTAATGTCAGGTTGAATTTCAAAATGCTTCACAGAATTGCTACGAAAGGTTGGTACTTCATACACATAATATAAATAATGATTCATTCCACATTCCTTTAGTGTTAGCGAACGGAGCTGAGTCATCAGCGGAATAGCAGCTGTTATCAAAGGTAGAACATGTACCGCGTCATTAGTAACATTAATCACTAGCGATTGTAGATCATTCTTGAATTTGGAATTCAGTGTTTCCCATAGTGAAGAAAATCGAGCAACATCGTCTATTGTGCACTTTAGATTCCGATAGCAACGCTTTGATCGTACCACCATGCCTCTAAATTGCTCCATTGCAAGATGATGCATCTGTGGGTTCTGTTCTTGTGCACACTGTAAATTCCAAAAACTTTCTTGTCCAGGTGGTACTAACAAATCTCGCATTGAGAAGGAAAATCTGTTCACATATCCGCTGCAGAAGATGATGTTGTTCCATCTTTGGCAAGTGCGGGATGCGTTTTTCACGCTGTGCAGATCAAGGAGATCGAAAATCATGCAAAGTATCTGTAACGAACGCGGAAACGATTTGTTAGTCCGAACGATCAACGGCGATCCTTACTTACCTCTTCGGGCAGAGTATCATTGTGGTGTATCTCATCGCGTATGGCTTCAGACTTTGCGTAACTTGGCAAGGACATTCTTACAGCTTTTAGTAACCAGCACAGCACGGAAATTTAAATCTTATCCTTCTCCTTCCAAAACCACGAGTCTTTTCGTTTACTACCCCATTCGCAAGAATTTCGTTTACTACCCCATTAACAAAATGTATGCAACCGAGTCTATTAACGCTTAATAGACCCGGTTGCATACCTTTTTGTTAATGGGGTGCTTTACTTTTGGCGAGATTGGCAGCACTTCCCTCTGTCACAGCTGTCATTTTAATGCGCCGTCTCTCTCACACTCGCATGCCTTCTCTTTCGCACTCACTCGTCCAGCCTGCTTTGTTTGGTTCATGCGCGCTCAAACAAATTTTGCCGTTGCCGTTTGCAGTCGCTGGAAATTGCGGTCGTTCCGTCTCGGTGGAAAATCGCGGGTGCGCGTGTAAAATACCTTCGGTTCGGTGCTGTGTCCTGTCCGTTTTGTGCATTCCATCGGGAAATTGTGTACCGCGTGTTCTCCGGGAGGATCTGGGTGGCCGATGCTCGTGCGGTTTGCGGTTTTCTGGTGGACGGAGTCGTGAAGGAGCCGCCGGAAACGACCTCAACATGATAAGTGCAATCGTTTCGCGCCTGGTGATGTGAGTGTTCCGTACTTTTCTCTTGTCCTTTTCCTTATTCCCGTTGAATCGCAAAGTGAGCGAACAAGCGAGCAAAACGAGCGGTGGCGGTGGTGGGGTGTGATGTCCTCGACGACGAGAGCAGCACCTTTTAAGGCGCCCGCGAGGACATCCCACCTTTTCGTACATCTTGTTGATGATGGCTGTGTAGTATGGCACCGACGAGCAACGACCCCCGGATTCCTATTTCTGGTCATTAGGTAATTTGGAAGCAAGGACGACGACCATGCCAGTTTGCAGAAATACCTCAACACAGCCGTCCCTTGCACACAATATTGGGCGCCTGAAAAATCGATCCCGTGCAGCCTTGATTATCGTCCAGCGCAGCAGGCTGGTTGCATCAGGAGACGCAAGAGTTGAGAGAGATAGAGATGGCGAGAGAGGGAGAGAGCGATCGTTTGTCACCAAACCAGGACCCCAATTACGGATTA
This sequence comes from Anopheles darlingi, assembly GCF_943734745.1. Lineage (NCBI taxonomy): Eukaryota > Metazoa > Arthropoda > Insecta > Diptera > Culicidae > Anopheles > Anopheles darlingi. The sequence continues at coordinate 3,568,074 of NC_064875.1, read as the reverse complement.
CCCTCCAGTGGTTAAAGGACGATAAGCGGCGCCACGACCAGAAATGATATCTCCATGACGATTTGCACCACAGCGAGTGTTCGTTGGTTCAACACCGCAGCACAATATGCGCTCCGCTGCATATAAATAAAAGACACGACGGGCGAGGTATGATGGTTACTGAGACCAGAAGGCACCCTCTTAATGCGTGCCTAAACCCACTACCCTAGTGATGTAATGGGCATTACACATTCGCATGTGCGCCCGCTACATCAACAATAACACGGACCATCGGACTGGAACGGAGCAGTAGCACCAGCAGCAGAAGCACCAGCAGCAGGTTGAACCACCGATTCCACCGAGCAGCAGTTTTTGGGAAGAAAGCGGCTTTACGTCACCCTTCAAACGAGGTACACCCCTGGTTCTGGTTTTCAGCAGTTTTTTACAAAACAAAATCCCACCGGACACGAGCTCTGTGACGGTTCTATACTGGAGGAAATTGGAAACGTGGTTCTTTGCTCACGTGCCCAACAGACCAGAGACCCTCGATCGAAATGATCAGCTCAGCGTCATTAACGATATGGAACGATCTCTCGCTAGATCCGATGGAGAACATTCCATGTTCCACTCGATTACACTCGGTACCGGCATCAAACGTAGCCGCTACGCGGTGTTGCGAATTTTTTTTTATTCAATTAATGGGTTTTTACCGATAGCAATCGCGTGTATGCCTGCGGTCAACCAATGTTTCCGATGGCGTCGTACGAATAGCAATCGAGGCCAGACCCGATGTCGCCGGATAGGTGTTGATCCAGGCGGTACTTACTGGCATACCAGTTCCTGTTGGCTCATGTTAGAACCATTGGAACGAAGGGAACGCGAAAAGGAAGAAGTTTGAAGCCAATCGCTCTCTGGACTTCTCTCTTTCCAACAACTTTTCAAAACCATCAGCTGATTCATTGTCGGGTGGCATATCGTATCGTTCGCTCGGCATAGTCCTCGATGCTACTAAAGCAGGACAAACACGCGAGCGAACCACTTTGATATTGATTTACTATCCCTTTTTGTCAACAAAACCACCTTGCAAGCGTCTCCTCGATGGCGGCTTTCTCGGTTCCAGTCTAGCAACGGAGTCCAACAGCTGATACGCGAGGAATGCTCTGCGATAAATGGCCATTTCACTTCTCGTCGAAACACTAGACTGTACAAGGCTACAACGGATATCTCCTTTTGGGTGCGTTCCTATTTCGGTGCTTCGGTGCTGGAAATGGAACTGACGGGGTCATGGTAGTTGGTAGAACCTGCCATGTAGCGTTGTAGCACCCTGTTGTGCTTCTGTGTAGGTTGGATTGCTTCTGCATCGACAGCAGAGCTCGCGCCACTTGAGCTCAGCCGGACGCTAATTGAAGGTAAGCTCTCCGCTCTGGCTGGACTCCTCCAAGCCCTGGTCGCCGGTGTAAGATTTCGCATAAACAAATTGCCAAGAAGCTGGATGATGATTTCATGGGATGGTCGTCGAGTGATCGTGTGGTTTGCTGGTTGGCCCGTTGGTTGTCGCGTTCAGTCTAAATGAAAACGAATGGCTGTCCCCCTTTCGCGGAGATAGAAACAGAGAGACTGAGAGGGGCGCGTTTTGATTATTATTATCCATGCATAAGCGAGATGGAGAGGAGATCGTCTGTTTATTCGTTGTGGCGGTAGATGTGGAATGTAGATCGTTCTTCCATTTGTTTGTCTCCGATGAAATGCTCCGTTGATGCGAAGCATCGTAGCAACCTTTTGGTACGTATCTTAGCAAACCTACTTGGTTCGAATTTCAATTTCGTGAGTAGCATATCGCCTTCGCTGGAAGTCTTATTGGAGCTAACCGTAGAGCCTATGCTGGAATTCCCAATCAATCGAATTCATTTAGTTCACAAACCCACGCCAACTACCGAATGGTTCACAAATGAAATGAAATCTGGTTTTCCGTTCCTTTGTTTAAAATATTCCCTTGCGAAGCTGAGCTGTTGACCTGGGAACTGGATGCTGTAGACCGTGGCCGGTCGTCGTCCAGTCGAAAACAAGGCAATTTTTCATCCACCTCCGAAACCCAGATTGACCAAATATGGACGATGATCGGTGATGTCATGAAAGATGGTGAGGTTCGCTTTACTGGCTGTCCTTCATCGCAAAACCATAGTAATGACGACAGCGAACGGTTCATGCATTAGCTCTTTGGATTACGTGTTTACTAGTTCCATGGTTCCAGGTGTCTGGAGAACTGTAAGAGATTATCTGTCGTTCCCACGAGCCACACCTTTTAAGGTGGAACGCGTAGAGGCACCAATGGGACACTTGCCAAGCGAAGCCCTTTTTGTCGCGGCGAGGTGACTGAAGATCAAGTCTGGAAGTGAAGGTATGGTTCCACCTAGTTGGGCACGATTAAGTCCGTCTACGATGCGTGACTATAGTCCCCCACGTATACAGCGCTGTGACACACGATAGACGGTTTGGTTCAAGTTCATGATCGCACGATGCGTTCGTTGGACGCTTGATCGAATGCACGGAGGACAGTTGTTGAACTTGATTTTGGGGAACCGGTTAGTGTTTCGTGGAGCATAGGTACGCTTGTATTTTATGTTGGTATCCATCCTAGGGCTTAAAGTTAAATGTGTCGAGATCATTTATCGTTTAAATCGAGATCGTTTTAAAGACTAAACCAATAATATCGAGTAAGGAGTTTGTTTCTCTGAAGCTTCTGCACTTTTTTTTTATTTTACCATTGTTACGTTAATTGTTATCCGCCAGTGAGGATAATTTAGTAGACAATTCTAATTACGGGTGCCCATATTTAGATGCCATATTTGGGACTTAATAATTATGTGTTGTCCATTGTCATTGTAGTTTGTGTTTATAAGCTTAGGACAATCAACTTTTTGACATTAAATGAAATATATGATCTAGAGCATCATGAATGTCATTCATAAAACAGAAACGTTCTCAACTGATACCTATAAGGAAGTTGCTATGATTTATTCTTAGACACTTCATGCATTTGGTTGTTGCAAACCTCTGCCCGTTGCCATGCTAGAGGTCGTACCGTAAGCTTCTAA
>NC_064875.1:3550000-3557500 GCF_943734745.1 Anopheles darlingi | reverse complement strand
TGGCACTGTTACGTCGATGGGCCATGACGCGTTCTTTCTCTTCTTCGCAGCACGTGGCTCAAGAACCGCTTCAGTATATAGCGCTTGCAAACCATGTTAGCAATTTGCAGCAACAGCAGCAGCAGCAGCCGCAGCACCAACAACAACTGTCAGTACCACGAATGCTGGTTGCACGCGAAGAATCTGATTAGTACACCAAATATAAGCAGCAGACAGATTAGGATTCACTTTAGAGTATCTTGAACAAATAGAAAAAGATTGGTTTTTTTAACCATGTCCAAAATGCTCAAACAAATTGTGTTCAAAAGCATAAATCTCAAAAATCTTTATTCTTACGTATTCAGTACTTTTATGCACAATCATGTATCTACGACGATTAGCAATGTCGAAACAGCACATCAGTGTGACACGGACAAAATCTATTTAAATCAAGAGGTTAGAATACATATAAACGAAGGAACAAAAGCAGGAGTGAATGTTAGGATTTCGAAAGTAATTGGCGTGTAGGCAGGAGTACGTTGAATAGCAAGCATAAGTTGATTTTATAAGCAGTAGAAGAGTTTTGTTAGGCATGAGTCACCACGGATATCATTTAGACCTTTTTTTCAGGGCGGTCGCTCGGCCAATCACAATCAAAGGACGCTCTAGGACTGATGTTTGTGAAAATGATTAACTATCGTAGAAAAAAAAACATTGAAGAAATAAATCTCAAAAATGCTTTCCGACTTGTACATATCAGGCACGCTTACGCTGCATATTAATCACAAACAAACGCAGACTCACGCGTACTAGATGCTTTGTCCAACAAGTCGATGTGTTTCACCTTCGCTGTAGCCTTCTGTTGAGCCAATCGAAGTAGGTAAGTTACGCTTCACTAAACCGCAATTAGTGGCCTACTTGGTGCGCCGCTTAAGACGCCGAACAATCGAGCTATCTTCTATAGCTTCGAGCTATAGTTACGCCGCCAACTTCGTTTGTTAAATTTGTTCTTCCGATTCTGTTGGTATGTATGTTGGCTGTTTTGGTTTCTTGTCGTTTTCTTATTACCTTTTGTTTTGTAAATTATATTGTTTGACTAAATTGTAATCACCATCATCACACTGTACCTCAACGCACTCCCATTATCACCAATAAATATATAGATTGTTAACAATATTGCTAGCAGAGAAGTCATGCTAAATAAATGAAAAAGCTGAATAGGCCACACAAATACATCTCTACGCGAAGTGACCTCTTATCTTATCCTATCTACTCCGTTAATAGGGTGGTGGTGGACTGGTTCAAACGCTACGCAAGAGCTACAGCTTGAGCGATCTTTCGGAACCGGATACCCAGCGAACACAGGATGAAGTTGACGAGATTGTCCCCCGGTCACAGCGTGTATTGCGCTCGAAGAGCTCCCGCTCTTCGTCCGGCAACCGGCAGATGGATATGTACTTCCCAGAAGTGGAAATCGCCGGAACACCTTACCAAGGTGCCGCGGCTCCGCCATACAAGTTAGTACATACATCGATCCTCTGTTGCTCCCATTTCGTAGTCAATGGTGCTGAAATGTTTGTCCCATTGCAGCTACATTCGATCGTCGGATGATATCAGCTCGGGATACTCGAGTGCTGAACCAGGACTCAGCCGAACAGCTTCGATGAGTAACACCGCCCGGCCACGGCTGAAATCGAAAACACGGGAGGTAAGTATAGCAGCTGTTTAGAAGTGCAGGAGTTTCTTTCAAGCTCTCGATCTACACAGTGAAGATTATTGCGAAATTCTCGATCTGCGATCTTACTACTAGGGCGATGTCACAAAATGGAGTGCTTCATTAGTTTCTTCATCGACTATTTGGTTTTTTTTCTTCGGGTTTTTCTTACTTTGTTTTGCTATTTCATTTTGCCAAGGATGATTACGAGATTGACGATGGTAGGTTTGACTACTATGACCGTGAGGGCAACAATAGTTATGCATTCGGTGGTGGCCCTCCGCGAGCCAGTGTCTACGAATTACCGGTAAATGGTTCACTGCCAGCCATTACGCAGGCTGGGGAAACGTTTATCGCTCAGCAACGAATCTCTGCTGGGGCCGCGCCCATTTACTCCAATGCTTCCCAGTCCCAGTTTGAACCATCGCTAGCTAATGTTCCGCTCGAAGAGCGTGAAAAGTATCGGAAATTCCTTCAGTGGATGGAGCAACAAAAGCGCCAGGAGATGACCGATCGCGTTGAGCAGGTTCCCAAGGAGCATGCCGAGCCAAAAGCGACAGAAGTAGTTGATGTTCCAACAAATGCCGTAGAAAGGGAGGAGAATCCAACACTGTTGCAAGTGACCGACAACGAACTGGGTGAATCTATTAAAACGGGTGAAGTGATCACGGAACGGTCGCAAACGGTGTACGACGAATTCCAGGACACCATTTCTCTCTCGTCAAACGACGAAGATGAGTTTCAGGAGGTAGAATTGATCGAGCAAGAGGTGCCATCGGCAGAAGTGACAGAGAACAAAGTTCCTACGGAAAATAACGTTGAAGTCCAGGAATCTACTGCGGATGATAGTGTCGCTTCGGAGCTGCCTCGTTCAGACGCTCTATCGAAACCTGTTGGAGACATAGACGTTGTGCCGACTGTTGTGCACCAGGAAGCTTCAGTTATCATCTCAGAACCAACCACAACGGATGAAAACCTACCAGAGAGCGCAGATGCTCCAGAAACAGCTGCAACAGATGAGAAACCAGTTTCCGATGCGGATAAGCGCATGGAAGAGGTACCATCGAGTATCTCCACTTCGGAAACAAAGAGCTCGTTGTCAGAGTTATTAGCTCCAGTACAAGAACCTCCAACGTTGCTGGAATGTCCAGCGACCAATTTGGCTTCATCGACATCGTCTTTGGCTCTCTCAGAGTGCAGTGGAAGTAGTGGTCCTATTGCGCAACCCCGAAAGCATGCCTCCTTTGGCAAACAACGTATGGCACCTCCGGTACCTCCTCCTCCCGTGCCGCCACAACCGGCCCCGGAAATGTTGGTGATCCGTGAGCGATCGGCTGTCACGAAAACAACCTTAGCAACTCCCCCGGTTGCTCCTAGTAGATGCCAATCGGCCGAAAGAAAACCAACGAATGTCGTGGCAGATTCCTCGTCCTCCTCTCCTTCGGTGTCTCCATCCGATAAGACCAAATCGAAGAAGTTCATGAGCTCATTGACGGGAATGTTTAAGGGACACGGTAGCGATGGTATTGGCGGTAGCAATCGTGCTAGAGACGCTTCTCCGCTTCCATCGTCCACTACGGCCGGCGGACATCCGAGAGAAACGCAAATCTAAACCGATCGACTGATCGCTGGCATGTGGAAGGTTAGGCTACGTGTGGCTTCTATCTTTTGTTTCCTGAGTTTCCTTTATGTTCACGTATTTGTGTGCATCTGTTTCGTTCATTTGAGTTTCGATTTTTGTGTGTTTCCGGTTATGAATTTATGTTTGATATTTTAATCATCGAATCGAGAGTCCACATTGCTCCATGTGTTCGTCACTAATAGAATGGCAGTTTGTAGTGGATTAGTGCGGCCGAGAATTATAAAATGTACTAACGTCGCCACGTAGCATGACACGCAATCCAAGTGCTCATGCTAGGCTGATGAGTTTATGCGCAGCTGGAATCCATCTCAATGCACCCGCATTGCTCGAAGAGAAGTAGGCTCTGTTAAATACACATTTGTCATTGTGATCTTACTATTTCGAGCCTTCTCTTTAGCTATATGGCTTTTCCATTTCTCATGGACGCTTTGCGAGGATCGAGGAAGTTTCTCTGCGATTCCTGTTACATACGGCATTCATTAATTTACATTTAATCTTCGAGACATCGATCGCTTTGAATCCACGGTCACAATCACAAGTGCATATTGCTTCTCATCTAAATTCCATGTTCATTTGTGTGCATTTTCATAATGCATTCTACGTAATGTAATTTTTGCGATTTGAAATAGCATGTTGGATGCTGCGACAGTTTCATTTGTGCTGATACAAACCGTCGTGATCATGAGCTAGTATTAAAAAAAATGTACTTCGTGCAAATAGCGGCCACCAATCACTTACCGGAACTTTTTCTTACTTTCCAGGAAAAGATGTCGGCCAGCTGCACAACTCTACCGCGCACCAAGAAACCAGAAAAGGTCCCAAAGACGCGCTCGAAGACGGAAAAACCATCGATTTAGGTACCACGCACACCACGGCCACACGTTTCGGTGATACCTTCAACCAAATGAGTTTAGGAAGAACCACACCCCTTCCCTATCCCAGCTGGTTGTGGTGGTCTAGTGTGTTGCCTCTTTTTATGCTAATTTGTAAAACCTTTTGCAACGACATTGGCAAAACAGGGCTTCAATCAGAATGAGCGTGAGCGTTTACTGTGAACGGGATGGATGCAGGAAAAGACTTAGTGTTTTCTTCACCTATAACCAGAACGCGCTTTCGCTAAAAGAAAGAAGAATGTTATCACGACTATGTAGTGTCCACCACCTTCCCACTTGACTATCTTTCCCGTTGCAGTATGTATCCACGAGCATAAAGCATTTATAAACAAAACCAAGTGATTGAGCTCAGCAGTGGGAGGTGAAGGTTCGTGCAGGAAATAGGATGCCAAATGAAAAGCAGAAGAGTAAGAAAGTGTAATCGTGTGTGTGAATCGATAGATGGATAGATAGGTGTTCTTTGGATGAAACGGACTCAGTCGATGCATGATGCTGTAAAGATAAGAAAAGTGTTACGATCTAACAACTCCTAGCTTATTGGTAATTTATTTGGATTTCACTTTCGTCATGAGTTTTTTTTTCGTTAATCGGACGACTGAAGGCCACTGAAGAAAGATTTCAAACTTCAATGATCTCTGTTATGTTTGAGTGTGGATCGAATGCCTGTTCTTTATTATTTTTTGCTTGGCAGAAACACGCTTTCGTTCCACATCACATCACATATCTGCACCACCATTTTTATGTGTTATTTTTCTTCACTTCATTTACATCGACAGTAGGAGAAATCATTATTCTTGAAACATTAAAGCTATTTGAATGTCGTGCGAACCATGGTCAGTAATACGTTAGAATGCGGGATACCTGGGGATGCAACGTAGACGAATCCGATAATTACAGGAAGTGTGCTTCAAAACGAAGAGTGTAGTTAGTCTAATGGAAGGTTAGGAGAACCGAAACGATAGGTAACGAGGAGTATCGCCGTATCTGCTCCAGAGCTCTATATTGGTTAGAACGAAAACAGAATTATGAATCTCCCTTCAATCGTGAAAGACTTTTACGCAAGTTAGGTTATCAATGTCCCGAACATGAATGCAATATGGACAAAAATGATGAGTTGCTGATGTAACGATGAGTTCAGCGATGAAGAGTATGTGATGCAAAGTGTGGGAATCGATTCGAGAGCAAACATATTATTCAATCACGAATAAACTATAATGTTGTAGTAGTTCCATGGTTTAATATATCCTTCCACGTTCCCATACTCCTCCTTTCCTAATAGAACGTACATCTGACTAGTTTCCCGTTGTCCTTCTTTTGCGCTCCGGCGAATCAGGCCGTCGCTGCTCAATACGAGGCCAATAAAGGATAATGCGAATGCTCTACTGCATTCGAGTATGCTTACTTTCGAATTCCATTCATTTGTTGGTATGATTATTCGAAAGAACTTCGACGGTGCACTTGAATTGACTAAGAAAGAACTTATTTGGTTGTACTTGTAGTTACACCCAAATTCACAACATGCCAATTAATCTTCTCGAGACTTCATTTACACTGTTTTCTCAATCTCCTTCAAATTCAGATTGGGTTTTCATAGGCTGTAAAAGACAAAATTTTAAGGTTAAACATGTTAAATTTTCAAAGCAGATAAGAAACAGCCGTTATATTGGTTTGAAATACATTTATTTTATGTTTCCGCTTTGCTAATTACTCACACCATTAAACGTTCCGGTGACTGACTGTGTATTACCATTCCCCTAACCCAACCGGTGGCGTAAGTGTTTCGCTTTTTGCCCAATTTGTTCGTCAACTATCTTAGAACAATTCATGTTCGTTATGCAAACGTTCACTCTCCGCTAATGTCTCTTCTAGTTGCCCAAAATTCTTTTATTATTGTTTATACTATAAACTACTGACGAGCGCTAGAGAGAAGAGCGAGAGAGAGAGAGAGAGAGAAAGAGAGTGATTGATACAAAGTTATGTTGGATTAGGGTAAATTGAATACACCAATTCTCCCATTGTGCCTCTCCAATTGTGGTATCCTTATCGACTAATGTATGTTGCCGGATAAAAACGCACAGAAGTACAGTATTGTAGCAGTTTGAACATAAACACAAAATTGGAAAAGAATTTAATCAAATAAATGGTGGGAGGATGTGGTTGGTAAACAATACCAACGGAATGTGAATTGCTGCTAAACAATTTACCTAAAGAGAGGAGTAGAAAAGAGGTTCATCTTTCAAGAGGTACTGTAAAAGCAGTGAACAAAAAAATAATAATAGAGAAGCATAATAATACATTCACCATAAGTTTATTTTTACATTTTAAACCAGACTTGCGCGGAAGTAGTAATAACACGTGTAATTTGGAAAATCGTACATCGCACAAACCGCGTGCTTGAATTTCCTAGAACCGGAGACGCACTATCTGTGAAAAGGTGTATGGAACCATTTTGCAAACGTAGAAATACTGTTTGACAGCAAATAGAGCTCGCGGCGCATCTCTAGCCAGTCATTATAGAGGAACTGAGGTTCCTGCTTTCCTGTAAATTATCCATAAACCTCTCATCATTGTCTCTCTTTTTTCTCTCTCTCTACTTCTCCCATTTTTTCGCCTTCCTTTTGGGCAACCAACATTAACCCTAGATACTTAGAGGGACGACAGTAAGTAGAAGAAAACGAAAGGATACGGCCACCATCGCACGCACGGGCCGCACGTGCATTTGTGCGGGCATGTTGTCAGTTTGTTTCTCTTGGCGCCTCTTTATGTCTTTAAGATATATTTATATATGTATATGTTTTTCCATTATTAATTCGCAATTACGTTTAATCATCACAAACGAAGAAATAATCTGTATTTACTACTAAACTAGTGAACCACCCTTTCATCGCCGTTGCAAGAGCCCCGCAAGTTGATGTTAGAGCGTCGGGGTCGGGGCGCTTAAACGGGACCGTAGGAGGGTTAGTCATGTAGAGTGCTTAGTATCGAACACGGGAACAGAACATTAACCGATTTCCCATCCTTCCTAATTGTGCCTACGGAACTAGTAAGTATACGTTAGTCGATTCAGACGCAGAGAGGGGCGGCGTTGAGACAGAGAAAGAGAAGGATAGAGTTGTGTGAGCGATAGACTACGTAATCATTGTTTTGCAAACTTGTTCACCTAAATTCTGCAATCTGCTTAAGAAACGTATTACTAAATATTATTTCTCCAAGAGATAGCTCTTGTACGTCGTGCCTTGTCTACTGTTGTGTCGTATATGGTGCCTGTCCTA
>NC_064875.1:3545000-3547500 GCF_943734745.1 Anopheles darlingi | reverse complement strand
GGTACTGTGACAGCGTGCTTAACCAGAGACTAGGATTGGCTTCAACCTATCAAAGTAACGAAGCAAAAACCAACAAAATCAGTATCCTGCGGTTCAGCAGGAGCATCACTTGTGATATGCGTACCTCGTACGGTGCGATGAGGATCGAGTGGTGGCCGCTGTAAACGCTAATCAGCGTCCACATCGAAAAGCCAAGGCCACAGTACGGATCAAGGCAGAGGGCCACATGGCGACTAGGGTACAGCTCGCAGGCAAGCTTCAGACTGGCACAAAGACTCGACAGGGAACTGCAACAGGGAGGGGATCAGTGTTATAAGATATCCGTGAACCGTGGATACCGCTTTCACTCAATCGAGCTCTTACCGATGCGTGATGATGACACCACTCAGCCGTCCGCAGGTGGAAACGCTAAAGTCCAAATAGGCAGTGGAGTCCAGCGTGCAGTTGGCGATTGCTGTTTGAGAAAATGTACGAAATGGACAAATTGATTAGTCCCATCGATCACATGGAATGGGCGTGCGCTGTCTGAGTGAACACTTACCGGCCAGCTTGCGTTTCGGATTATCCTCGATGTCCAGAATGATGGGCCAGCTCTTTGGATCGATCGAGGTGGCGGCCTCACGCGATTTCAGCAGCTTAATGATGCTCTGGATCGACAGAATTATACCGCTCTTCGAGACATCCACGATCATTCGTACGGTCGGTAGCGTGGTGATGAGATTCTGCGGATGCGGTGGCCGTATGGTCACCGGTACCGCTCCCAGATACAGACAGCCATAGAAGGCGCATATCAGATCCAAACCGGGCGGGAAGATGAGCGCCACATGATCTCCTGGATTAACTTTGCCTCGTTCCTGCAGCAGGGCCGCAATCTTCTCCGCTCGCTTGTGTAACTCAGAGCAGGTGAGCGTCTTTGCAACCGCACCCTTTGCGTTGAGCAGCGTGTAGAGCACATGATCGGGCGATGAGCTGGCACGCCATCGCAGTACGCCAGTGATGAGTTGATGCTAATGAAGGAACGGGACAGGAGCGAATGAAGGAAAGATCGTAGCCAACTCGGTCACTCTCTTCACCTCATTTGCTACTTACCTTACGCTCGTTATCATCGGCCAGCCCGATGTCGCGACCCTGCGCTGAGGCAAGCCGATTGCCCTGCACCAGATTACCGACCATAACTGAGGCTGGACCAACGGAGGCATCTGCACCACCGACGCCAACAGGCCCACCGAGCGAACCGGTACCGGTAGTGACCGCAACACCACCGAGACCACCCAAGTTTGTGGCCGACGACGACGCCGATGTGCCGGAAATTTGAAGTTGTTGGATAGAGCCTGATTTTAGTATTTGCCATTTAAAGGGTTTTTTTTTTTGGTGGGGCGAGATGAACACAGAGGAACGCAGGAGAATGGTCCGTCGATCCGTCCGGTTCCATGTTTTTTTTTTCAAAGTCGTTTCATTGATCGTTTCGTTTCAACACGATACCCACGAGAAGGTACCGAGTTTAGTAGTAACGTTGGTGGTGTGTTCGATGTGCGAGGTGAGGTGAGTGTTGCGTTTACGAGTTAATGGTGAATTCACAGGGTGACGATGTGGCGTAGTGTGAGGTGGTTTCACGGCCGGGTTCGTGGGACAAGGGTGTGTATTTTGATAACGGGATTAACGAAATAATTTCAAAATAATAGAGGCAGCAACAATGGCCAACAGTGATGAACAGGATGAATATGTACAAATGATTTCGTGGTGAGTGATGGTGTGTTGAAGATACGGGATGTTAGTTTCCATTTCCGGGATGGCCAATAGTGTTGAATCGGGATATTGTTGCAGTAGTTGTTGATGTAGTTGATGGTGTTGATGATGATGGGAATGATGATGGGCGACGTGACGATCGATGGCACGATTATTAAAGATGTTCAGCCGAGTTAGTGGTTCACCCCAAACCATGGCCCCAAACAATCGAGGCCCACAAGCGGTCAATAGGTGGTAGCCAAATTTGTTCATTTGTTTGCGCACAGATGCAGTCGAGCACCAAACGGGCAGAGCATTAGCATCAGCGGTACAGCAAAAGAAAGGAACAAAAAGTATCTCAAACCAATCCAATTCCAGGCAAAACAATCGCGACCACGTCACAGCGATAATGGTTAAAGGATTAGTGAGCGTTTGGGTGTCGGCGGCGGCGCAGTAACGTCGCATTTGCGCATTGCAGTTAGGGTTTTAGTAGATTGTTTAGATTCGATTCAATTATTGTTTTGAGGTGAGGAGCAGAGCAGCATTTTGAAAAGATAATTAATAAAGAGAGAGAAAGAGAGAAGAGAGAAGAGAGAGAAAATGATATTAATTTTGAGAAAATGAAAAACCATACGAAAATCAACGGCCAACCAACGAATTATGGTAAAGAATTAGTAGTGTACGCCAATTCCATTGAATGAATGATCCAAAATAGTGGGGTTTTTTTTCCGGTGGTGGATTAGGAATAGAAAGAAATCGAGCAGTAGTAACTGAG
>NC_064875.1:3537500-3540000 GCF_943734745.1 Anopheles darlingi | reverse complement strand
AATCGATCGGTTGGTCGCGTGCGTGTTGGCGGGCTTCTTGTAGGGTTAGTGACTGACTCGCCAGCGCCATCGCTACCTTCCTCCACCAAGCACTCGGGGGGTTTAGCGATTTAGTTGTTTATCATCACGACAAGATGATTACTGCCGCGGCTTCTACGACACTGGAATGGCCACTCAACTTGCGCCATCTGGTTTGCGTAGGTAGAAAAGAGCACAGATACACTCTAGCGCGTCTAGCGTCTTCACGGGGCTTCCGTTTCGTACCATCATCTCTCGCTGGTTCTGACCATGCTAGACCGATCATACGTAGGCGAGCTCGTCTCGCGTGGCGTACACCCTGTGGCAGACGCTGTGACAAACGGATGGGCTCTGAATGGTTTCTCATTAGCCTTTCGCGCTACCTACCGACGCACGCCCTGTCTGCTCCTGCTGCTGATGGCGTCGTCACTGGCCAGAGATTGATGGCCGACGACATTTCGTGTTTTTTTTAAAAATAAAAATATCAAATCCTTCGACGATAGCATCACATTATGGCCAACTCGCGACTATTAAGGGCTCCTCCTCCTCCCCACGTTGTGGACTAGAAGGTATTTGCCCTTCAACAGCGATCTCACGAGCCGCAGCTCACGATCCTCATATCTAGGATGATGCGTAGGTTACGAATGATCCGGAATCCAAACCTCTGATGTGTGGTGCAATTTGTCACATCATCCCTATTGCACGGAGGGCGCGTGTGGGGGTCTCGTTGATGCCCAAAGATTAATGTTGGACCGATGCCTGAAGCGATCGATAAAAGCGATGTACGCCTTTGAGAAGTTTGAGCGTAAGCAAATGAGGTGATCTGCTAATCTAGCGCGAGCCGGCCTGGCATGTCCATCAATCTCCCCACGCGGGACCACAGCCTCGCTTGGAAGAAATAGCGCGGTTCGGAAACGCAAAGAACTGAAAGTTGTTGTCGTCGTCGTTGGTGGACCCGTTTTGGATGCCGTCGTCAGACCTTGCTCTTGAAAAAGCCTTCCCAAAGACTGTGTCAGTGTCGTCAGCGGTCTTACGCAAGCGCAGGGGACAACAACCTCGTGCCGAAATTAGTAAGGGATCTAATCGAATGCCAAATGCAACGCACTCCGTCGAACTCGATCGGGTAAAGTGTCAATCATAAATCATACAGCGGTTGGAATCCGAACGAGTCCAGTCCAGAGGATCGCGCTAGATCGTCCGATCACCGGTTCCGGTTATGGCTAACTCCTAGACCCGGTTTTCTGCTTTGCGATATCCAAATGAGCTAGTGGAAATGGTAAATTGATTTCATGCATGAAGACGGGTAAGAAGAAGGAATGCTGGGGAGGATCACATCATGCAGTGTACATCGACACGGCTGCCCTAGTGGCTGTTTATCTATCATGCACTATCATGCGAGGTTTGCTACTTAATAGCCGACTAGCCATGGCGTATTCAATGTCTTCATTATCCATTATCACGCCACTATCATGTTCACGTTATGTTTCTATGTTTCGACTCCTTCTGTTGGATGTATTGATAGCTACTGCCGCTACTGCATTGGAATTTGGATATCACACATTCGTTCACGATCGTGTATGCGTGTTGTGGCAGGTTTGGTGTTATCGATCATACGCCGCTGATCAGCTGACCGATTACGTGGCATGTAACATTTCAATGTTTTATTTTTTTATCTTTAGCCATCAAGCAATTCCGTTTAGAGACGCATCGTTACACTCGTCGTAATGGAATAACCGTGTACCCGAGGGATCAAAAAACCATAAGGCACTGGCCCCGCCAGCAAGCGCTACTGTGGCTAATGAAGGACCTCCCTTTCGTCTCGACTAACACCGAAGAGGGCGGCATAAATTAGAAATTACATTGCGAAAGCAGACGCGACCAGGGAGGGACGGCTTTCGAAAGAGGAGGTACGTCAATTGTGCTAAAGGGTGTGATGGGTGAAATGAATTTGCCAATCTGTGCTCTGTTTTTGTTTCTGTAGGGCTAGGCGAACACCAGAGGTCGTCCGAGGCTGGTACGAACCATTTCGAAATTAGACATTACGTGCGCATATCGAACGAAGTCTATCGTCGACAAGCGTTTCACTTACCCCACACCCCGTGTGGCTAATGCACCTTAGGGGCTAAGGAGGATGATGGTTAGAGAAGCCTTAACACGTTATGTGGCCATCACTAATTGATTGGCTCAAACTTAAACGCGAACAGCTCTGCAAGGGGAAGGAGTTGATGCCGTAGGAATTCGCCCGTTTTGTTCACTTTTACAAAACGATTTACATACGAGATTGAAGGGAAGACGAAGGGTTTCCCCGCAGTCATTGGACTGATATAATCGTTCCGCCAAGATGGTCTGCTGTTACGGAGGTGATCGCGCTGGTACTGACTAACTTCGTTTCAACTAGTTTCGCCACTCGAGGTGTGTACAAATGAGTGCAAGTTGCATAGAGGCGACAACTTAGAGAGAACAATCTGGATAAGAAGACGTG
>NC_064875.1:3532500-3535000 GCF_943734745.1 Anopheles darlingi | reverse complement strand
CTAACCTGAGTGATAACGCTTCTCGTTGTGCGTCACCTTCCGTTGCGTGCTGCGACGGGTTCGGTTCTGTTGCAGTTGCTGCTGTTGCTGTTGCTCGCGGTGCTGATGAGACGAGGAGGAATGATGGTGATGTCCACCAGCCCCCCCACCACCACTGCTGGATCGATCATTTCTGTCTCTACTACTGGCACTTCCACCGCCACCACCACCACCACCGCCAGTGCCGGAGGAAGCAAAGATGTTTTGTTTCTGCTGTGAGGCTGGATGATGCAGATGCGATTGGATATCGTTGACGTAGCCCGGGTTGTTGCTACCACCGCCACCACTACCACCACCAGCTCCGCTACCTAGAGTTGAAAGTTAGTAATGTCGTGTATGAATATTACCATCACCAGTCAGTACCCAATGCTACATGCTACTAGTACTAGAGCTACTACCACCATCACCACCATTAAAGCACAAAACTAAAGCGCCAAAAAGGTACTAAACACTGGCTATGCTACTAAGGGCCGTTTCTGAGGTTATGGTACACCTGACTTCCCGCGAAATGAACAGTTACAAACACAAGACACATATATCGAGGCACACCGCGGTACAGCAATTTATGAAATGTCATGCAACCGTGTGTTTGTCCGTCCGCCTTGGATGAGACACAGTCACACCCGGAAACTCGGAAGCATGCCGCAGTTACTAAAGGTTGCCCAGCGCACAGTTCGACCAGCGAGTCGTTAGGTCAGAGATAATGGGTTTCTACCAAAGGGGTTCGCCCCGCACAACACTGGCGTGTGGAACAACGCAATTGTCATTGCGCAAAATATGTTGCAACACATACGTCGTCGTCCACGTCCCAGGCGACATGTGTCGGCACCGATGCATAGCCGTACGCACAATCGTTGGCAATTTTCCACTTTCTTCTTCACTTCTGCACCGCCTCGAACCCTTAATTGTCTCTCGTCGTGACTCATCTCGTGCGCCGGTGGCGACAATGCACACACCATCGTTATCGTTGCTCTAGCGCGCGCGTGTGTGTGTGTGCGGTCATAACCGAAGCATAACCGAAATCACGTGACGGTGGTTCACAATTTACACTCTGCCGCTAGTCCGTGGCAGTGATTTAGGAGCGGCAATCATTAAAGTGCACTTTCGCCCGCCATGAATAGCTTTCACTGGGCGGCGAACAGGGAAACACACCAGCACGCCATCTAGGCCTGGATTGGTTCCAAATTTGCAAATCGGACTCATTGGCTCTCGCCTCATCGCTAGGCATAAACCGAATCAAATGCGTCTATCTTGTAATCTTCTGCAGCTCTACCAGCCGAATGGCTGAAGCTCGTTGCATCATGCGGCCTTCTGATTGGAAAACACCTAATCCTCCACTCCAATTAGTCAACATTCGGTAATACTGTTGGAAAGGGACACTTCCTCTCACGAACGCACGACTGCCGGAAGGAAGTTACGGAGCAGACGACGATGTTGTTGTCTCGTGAATTCGTAACATTCGCTTCCGTGGAGAGGCATAGGTGAGATGTTTCGTCTCTGGTTTGTATGTATTACTTGTCTCTGTGGGAACACACATCAGTCGGGGAAAGGAGTTCTCGCAGTATTGATGATCATCAATTCTAATCAAGTACTTCACTCGCAAGCGAGTGATCGATCGTTGCGTGAATCCACGTAGGAAGTGTGTTTGGAGTCACATTCAAAGGCTAAGCGGTCTTCAGGAGAAAGGTACAGACAATCTTATACCTCATGTGACCAGGGAGTGCCGCCTCGTAGAGTTCGGTTCTCGGAATTTCGTTTAAAACAGCACGATAAATTAATGTACTCCAACTCTCGATACCGGAGGTCCCGTTGACGTTCGAGCAGCGTATACCTTCACTCCGACACTCTTCAACAACGTTGCCATTAACGAGTGCCGTTTGGCGTACGGTTCTAAGACCGCAAAAAGACCTCCCCAAGTCGCACACCGCGTAGGGATTAAAATGCGCAAAGACGCTCAAAAGAAATGCCGCCATCGACGACGGCTCGTTGTCTCTTCCCGCAACTCTCTTCCAGCAAACTCCGGCGTCACGGGATGGCATTTAAAAGATCTTTCGGCGCGAAAGAGGCGTAATCTCGACGCCAGCGCGCCACCATAAATCAGCATTACCGTAATGTACGAAATTATTGAACATGTCAACAACCGGCTGTGAGGCGGTGTGCAGCAGTGGCGCAGTTCGTTTCCGCTACGTTACGCCTTTGCCTGCCGCTAATCTGGCCATTGGGGAGGGAAGGAACCCTAATGTCTAATGTCGGGAAGTCAGGGAGAAGTCAATTCCAGCCAGCGGAAACCGGAATCGTCCCGGTTTTTCGGGGGATGAGAGAGCAGCAATCATAATTAAAAACATTCTTGATACATTAAGTCATTAGGAGGTATACGTACAGCTGCTAGATTCTGACCCCGATAGCTTGTGCGTAGAAGTTTTCGAAAGAGACATTAGAGCCCTTACTGAGGCATGCCGGA
>NC_064875.1:3520000-3527500 GCF_943734745.1 Anopheles darlingi | reverse complement strand
GGATCCAACTTTTGCGTGGACGGACACGCATATAAAAAAAACATGATTATCTGACAAGGAAACATCGAGATGGAGATTCATATTCTGATACGCGGTTTATGAAC
The DNA here is from genome assembly GCF_943734745.1 of Anopheles darlingi. Classification (NCBI taxonomy): domain Eukaryota; kingdom Metazoa; phylum Arthropoda; class Insecta; order Diptera; family Culicidae; genus Anopheles; species Anopheles darlingi. The sequence goes on along the minus strand of NC_064875.1, from coordinate 3,527,396 downwards.
TGCCAGCCAGCCAGACCCACCCAACCCAGAGGACTTACTCACGGGTGACAGCCTGGTGCTGTCTCTGGTGCGCCCACGTCGGCCACACATCATCGAATGCGGCTCTCGCCCCCTGCTTCATTGCTGGTGATGACGGCGGGGTGTGCTCGTTCTGCCAAAAAGCCCTCCTTCAGCTACGCCGAAGCCAACCTAAGCTGATCGACGGAATTGCGCCATTGACCTTGCCGCGTAATACCATTCGTTGGTTGGCGGCGATTGGAAACGTGCGATTGAATCATATCGGTTTTGCTAATTGAATAACAGTCTGTCTGGAATCCGATAGTATTATCGTAGGACCAAACTCGCGAGGAAAAAAACAAGTCTAAGTAACATCGACAAATTCCTCGCTCAAGTTGACACAATTCACAGTGGCATACGCCCGGCTTCGACGATTTAGATTCACTTTTAACCTAGAAAAAAACCCTCGCAAATAATCGTCGAAAACAAAAGTGACCCCAAAAGCTGGATAACACCGGACACTCTCCGCTAGCTGGGCAGGTGAGCGGGTGGTGGGCCATAAGTCAAGGTTGCTGAATGACTCCTTTGAGTGACCGTGCGGCAACAGCAAGACAACGGCAATAACCTCGACCTCGCATTGTTTACCACCTGACAGCTACCGGTGGAGCCGCCACCAATTAGCAGCAGCAAAACTGCCTACTATGCACAGTCGCTGTTAAGCTGTCCGGTGTAAATATGCTCCAAAAATTCCGTCTCAGTAACCGCCGGGGGTCGCAAAAGCGCCGGTGGGACATTGGAGGTCGGTTTAGCAACCGTTTTCCACAATAAGGTCTCACTCTTTGCGATAACGAAAGCATTTAAATTGCAGAACTAGCAACCGTCTTCAGGTGTACGTCTCGAGCAGTTTTTGATGAATTCCCTCCTCCGTACCCACGCCCTCCTTCTTCTTTTAGGGGCGATTATATGCCTGACCAGGCATAAACTGCGCGCGTGAACCTCGTGCGACAGACAGCGGAAGGTGGCAACGAAATTGATTTCGGACCCACCGAAGACTAAAAAGATTTGCGGAGGTCATCAATCCTCTTCATGCTTTTTTTTTCGGCCGAGTGTAATAGTAGCTGCGCTACCTGGCTAAAGTCACCAGCGCATATCGTTTCCGATTGACAAAGCGGCTGCTCAGCCATTAGGTTTGGTGTGTCGGATGTGAAGCTAGAAGCAGCGACAAGCCGGTGACCAGCTCGCTAATGATCGGTCACCATTTTGGCATTATGTTCGTCTAATGGTTCGCTGGCTAGAGGAACAGTAGCGTCGCGCTGTTCAGCGATTCATCCGTCACACGGCGAATCCGTCCGAAGCTCGACTGCTATGATCGCTAGGATTTGTGAGATGATTTGCTATGACGGAGTAGTAGTAGTACCGAGCGCTCGCTCTGCTGGTGGCGAAGTTTCGCGAAAATCCCCCATAAATCCAGTCGTAAACCGGCTTCCATGCCATTTAGCAACCACCTGGGAGAGTTGCGCTCCAGATCCCAAAAACTTACCCCAGTAGCTGCCACGTCTGAGCGTCGAGTGATTCTTCCGGACGACGCGCTTTTTGGACTTTTTTCGTTTCACTTTCTTCTTGTGGTTCACGTGGATGATGTTGATGTCGTTGAAGTCGAACACGTCACAGTAGTTCTCGTCATTCTCGTCACCCTCTTCCTCTTCGTCCTCCTCTTCCTCATCATCATCTTCCTCATCCTCGTCTTCCTCACTCTTGTTCTTCACTTCACCCGATTCTTGACCGACCCTTACGGTACCCTTGGCAGTGTAAACCTTCCTTTTGGATGTCTTCCGCACCGGAGACTCCCCCGACGAACCGCACTCGAAGCACTCACAGTCACTGTTCATCTTATCGCACCGTACGCAGTACAGATTGTCACCGAGACTGTTGATAAGGAACTCATTTTCACTGAACTCCCCTCCATCATCTTCGTCATCGTCTTCATCACTGGCGTACTGCTGATGCGGTTGCTTGCTTCCCTTCGATTTCGATCGATCGACCCCATTTACCGAGGGAAAGATACTGGCCAGAGAGATCTCATTCTGTTGCACGGTACAGGCCGAACGGACACGCTTCAGGTCATCACCGGGTGTGGTAAGCTGAAAGTTCGAATCCCCGAACGGTGCCGAGATGGAGCGTTTGAACATGAACGATGGAGCTGATGCGGCACTAGGAGGCTCATGGTACCGAGTGACCAGGCCACTAACCGACTTGGTGACTGCCTTGTCGATATCCCGATCTGAGGTCACTAGTAAAGGACCACCGACGGCGCTCAGTGATTCCAGAGGGCTTCCATATGGGCGAACCTCGTGGAACAGCTGCTTCCGCTGACCAGCAAGGCCACCGGCCGCCGCCCCGTAGTGAAGGGTGCCGTTGGCCGACTTGTTGTTGCCGCCGGATGACTTTTGCTGCTTCCCGTGACCGGAGGTCGACCCGAGGGTGCTGCTACCGCTTTTGCGCTTGTCCGGATAGGGAAACATAAACTCCAGGCCGGCATCGCCGTGCTGAAAGTACCGCTGCTGCAGGGCACTGTTCTTGAAGCGGATCGTTTCGTTTTTCGACACCAGAAACGTATCGTAATAGTCGTTCTCTTCGGCCGGATCGTCGTTGGCGGATGCCGCCGCCGGTGCGCCCATCCTACCGGCCCCGTAATCCCGATAGAACTCCTTGATGGCCGCCTCGTTCATCTTCTTCTTCTGGATATAGTAATGCCGCAGCCGCTTCAGATGTTCCTCATAGAACGCTTCCAGATCATGGATCTCCTGATTATACCGTCGATCGTTGCAGAAGTTCTCGAAATCACGCGCAAAGTCGGGTGCATCGACTTCGAGTGATGCCATCGCCGCTAGTGCCGCCGGATCGGCAACGCCACAGAAATCCGAGTCGCCCAGCTTACTCCAGTTCTCGTCGTACAGCTCGCGGAAGATGTCCTTCCCGGCGACTCGGGCTGTTTTGCGCATCGACTTCTTGCGTTTGGACGAGTTCCGCTGTACGACCATTACTCGCTTGAAGTATCCATCACGACTGACGGCAAGCTTGGGCGGTTTGCGCCGTTGGAGCAAGGCAGCCTTTTTCGATTTCCGTCGGAAGAGGTTCTTGGGCTTGGTGAGGGTTAGACTGAAGCCTGAGTCCCGCGAAGACATTGACTTGAAGGATTCATTTTTGATCTTGGGCGGTGGTACCAGCCGCGGTCCCGGGGTAGACAGTATGGAAAGATCTTCTTCTTGCTGGCCCAGGTTAAGCTGCTTCCAGATGCGACCTGTATTGATCGAGTAAAACTCCTTGTTCTTCGTGAATGGATTCTCCTTGATACGGAGCGCATACGGGATACTGTTCTCGGGCGATGGCAGCTCCGTCTCATCGTACAGCGTCTGATCATAGAATATGTTGTTCTCCTCCTCGAAGTAGTTGTTAGGAAAGATGAACTTTGGCTCGGTGCCACCACTGGCACTCGTAGGTTCGTTGGGAGTTCGCTGTAGTTCAAAGTTGTCGTGACCCTTCGTAAAGTTCTGACCACCGGAGCTGTTCACATCCTCCACATCGAGGGTACCCGTTCGACCTGCAGCTGCCTTGGTCGCTTTGGCCTTCTTACGGTATTTGTTCTTCTGGTTCTTCAACTCAACCGTTCCGCCAGCTCCGGAAGCACCGGTACCGGTAAGATTATTCGCCGATCCACCATGCCGTCGGAGGAGATCCTTCTCATCCACCTTTATATCGACATCGATCAGATCGAGAGCGGAATCGTTGCTCAGCTGTCGGTTCAAATTATCGTCCGAGCCCTTCTGCTGGTCGCTGACGTGATCTGCGGGGTTTGCCTGCTTGCCGGCATCGTCCATTGCCGGTATTCGTATCACGATACCATCCCTCGACTTGCTGCGAATCATCTTGAAGGTTTGTGTGTTAATGCGCGCATTTCGCGAAGGACTCTTCAACCGATCGTTGGGCTTATCCAGGGAAGCTCGACGATCCCGACTCCCCGTGACTTCTTGCTGTTGCGGAGCTGCATCGAAACTCGTTTCCAGGTACCGTTCGTTGACATGGGTGGTCGATTGCATGGACGCGCTAGGCTCACAATACGTCCGAATGGTAACCAACGTCGGTAGCTCATTCGTAGCCGTAGCCGTTGAGGTGGAACTTGTGATTGTCTTGCTCGTACCCGTGCTGAAGTTGCTGCGGAAGGATCTCTTCGACGAAGCAGTTGCGGTATTGCTGGGAGCGGTGAGTTGCGATGATCCAGCCGCTCCTCCGGTACCGCCATTGTTAGTGATGCTATTGTTGTTGTTGCTGGTTAACGTGTTGTTGTCTATCGTGAAGGTGCTGATACTGTAGAACGACTTGTCATCACCTGGTCCAGCATCATCGGTATGCTTGGGCCGCACAGCCCCAACCGTACTGCACACTTCCGAGGCGATCTCATCCTCCTCCTCGAGGATCGCTTCCGTGCTGACGTTGATGTTGACGTGTGAAATGTTCTTCACTCGAGCACCGCCATTAGAACCACTTCCGCTTTTGACTACGGTCGTAGCACTTCCCAGTAAAGATTGTCTGCCGGCGACCGTCGGATGGGCGCTTCTGAGATCTTTGTTGCTTTGTACTTCTTGTTGTTCCGGCGACTTCTGCTGAACTGGCTCGGCAGACTGATCTTCAGCCCCCGGCCGATGGACCGTTTGTTTCGATGGTCTCGGTGGTTTCTTGATCTTGATCTTCTCCGTCTTGCGTGTCGCCTCATACGTCTGCTCGATCAGGTTGCGATTTTCATTGATGTACCGATCGTTGATCTCCTGCAGTGCACGAATCTTCTCGTCGAGTGTTGCGTCACTCGATTCTAGCTTTTCCTCGATCGTCAATTCCGCGGTTCGACTGCTACCGACCGATGATGTTGACGGACCATCTTCGGGTGCTAGCTGCGCATCGGCATCGCGACAACCTTCACCATTCGTCCGCAGCTTCTCCGAGCCACCCTTTTTTACCACCTTCGCCTGATCTTCAAACTCATTAATATTGACCAAATTTTTAGTCGACCCACGAAGTACGGCCGCCGCATTGCGCTTCCGACCCCGCTCGAGGTAGCTCTTCCGGATGCTGATTCGCTTAAACGAGTCACTCCGCTTGAAGCTCTGATCGATGCTGGATTTGTCCTTTTGTTTCTTTTTCGTCTTCAACAGATTCCTGATCGACTCGAACGTAATCGGCTTCATGATGGTCTGCTCCTGTATCTCCGGTGTAGGGTACGATGTTCAAAGTTTCTTCTTTCCTGGCAATGCGATTCCACTCAATCTACCTCCGCAACCGATCGCTCAGTATATCGGAACGGGAGGACATTCTGCAACAAGCACTCTTCACTGAAATGGATGTAAAGAAAATGCGTTTCGTCCTGTAACGCTTCACGTTCGTTGTGGAATACACTACTGTACGTCAGCTTCGCTTTCGGCACAAGCACACGCGGACCACAGAGTTATTCATTTTTTCGATTTCGATTTCGATCCTGGCAAAACGGCAAAACGCAAACACAAAAACACACAACGCGATCACCGTCAGTGCAGATCAAAGAGAGCAGCTACTTCACTGCGTCTGCTGCCCCGACGAAACCGAACCGTCTTCGGTGTGACCTTGAGGTGGACTAACTAAGCGCGGCTGTACGGCTCGTGGCTCAACCTTGCGCTCACACCACTCCGTACACAGTGATCCGGCCTACCACGAAAGACGGAGAAGAGGAGAGGGAAGACCGACGCACACCGTTTTTACGCACTCTACCGCCCCTTCTCCCATGGACACCGCCAAGAGACTTTCCTTTCTTGATGACTGGCTAGCCGCCTGTCAAGACAAACAACCCAGGAGTAGAAGAGGAGACCAACAGAGGGCTATAGTATTGGCAGAAAGCAAGAGCGAGAGAGCGAGTTATGATGAGGCACCAACAACTGACTACAGAGCACAAGCGTACAAAAAAAAGCATAAACACAACGGAACAGATCGACAACGACGAGGCAAGGCTGCTCCCGTGGTCTCATTACATGCGTTAATATGTAGTGTTGTTCTTCAGCTGCAACCAACGTGAACGCGAGCGCGCGCGTACGAGCAGCAGTTGCAGTTGCGAGTTCGTGCCTAGGTGCGTATGAAGCCAGCTGCCAGCTAGAGAGAGAGAGAGTGCCAACAACCCGTTGGCGTCATCGAAGCATGTTCGATCGACTATCCACACCCAGCGACAGGCTGGCACAACACAACAACATGGCAAAAAGTTGTTGAACTCCACGCGCACATCCTGGGGAAGTTGAAGAGCCGGTCATTCCCTTTACACACCCGGGGCTCACGATATAACTGTGTCTTTGGCGTACGCGATTCGAGTGTCGGTTGCGCGGGGAGGTAGCCTGGAGGGAGGTGGGTTCAGATTTGGTCGTCCGAATTTGGAATTTGCCAGGGCACACTCTACAGGGAGCCACGCGCTGTATAGCTGAGCATAGAACCAAACGGTAGTTTCCGCCCCAGTAAGCCTCACAGAACCGGACAGTGCGCGGTCACTGGTCTGGCTACTGCCGTTGTTGACTCATAAACTCGTTCTGCCAGCTTACGGTACAGCAACCATACACTCAGTGGGGGTCTACAAACGTCCAGGGAGCTTAAGAATGGAGCTGTGCTGTGACTGTGCGCCATTCGATGGCCACAGATTGAGTCTGGTCGATGGTGTGCTGTGGTGTATGTACCTCTACTAAGTCCATACCATGATCATGATGGTTATCTTGTTTCGCCAACATCGCAGCGCAGCCACAACGTCCAGAACGGGGGCGTGCTGACGTTAAAGTGGTCAAGGTTATGCGTGAAAAACTCTGGAAAAAGGTTTGCTATAAGGGTCCGAGCTTGCGTGCAAGATCCCTGAGAAGCGCCCAGACAAAGATGACCGAGATCAGAACCGCCAGATAGTGGCTACCAGTGTTCCAGCAAGATACATTGATATTGAGGCCATTGGCCCCGAATGAACGAATCACCAAATCTTGATCTACGACTAAATCCAATTCACCGCTAACATAGACCCCCTTAGAGTGCGTCTATTCCATTTCCGAATTTTACCATGACCTCCATGGGCGCCAACACGCGTCTTCCGCTAGTCGTGCAGCACGCAAGCAAGCGCGCATCACAATTCACACCTTCGATGCGGAACACAATTCTTTGGCAAACTATGGGTGCTCCGGAATGGCGCACCTTTCCGCACCTCAGGAATGTGCCAGAGGTTAGCGCGTGCGTGCGTACAGTACGGTATGTACGGTTCGACATAACCCCTATACTCTTACACTCCGAGAATGGGAGTGGAGACCTCCAGAGACCACAGTGTTTCTCGGTGCCATGGGAAACTACGCGTAATTGG
>NC_064875.1:3357500-3517500 GCF_943734745.1 Anopheles darlingi | reverse complement strand
ACGATTTATTCGCGACTTCATCGCACCCTTAAACCAACACGGAGCTACCGACAGCACCAAAACATATGTTTGTGCAGCGCTTCCCCCCTCGGCATTGCTTTGTTGGCTTCGGATCGATGGACTGTCGGTTGTCTGGTCGACAACCCGGGGGGCAAGAGTAATGTACTCTCTTTGTACGAGATACAGACAGTACACCCTGAGGAGGAGGAGGACTGACTGGCTGGCTGGCTGGAAATGAGCTCATGATGCATTTTTGATTAAAACGTTTCGACGTGAAAGCGCCAACCAGCACACGAGCATGAGAGTAAGTTACAAACTGGAGCATATGTTGCCCCGGGATGACCACCTAAAGGGGTGTTCCGCTGCTGGTTGGATGGCTCGGTGATTGATTACTTTGTATCGACGCCAGAGAGTGAGAGATAGCCATCGGTATCATCTTTGTTACCCGGGAAGGTGGCAGACAGGTGCGAGGAAGATTGGTGTCGGTGGTCGGCGCCTCTAAAGCCATAGTGTTTTGAGGTTATAAGCCAACTGAGCCTAAGTCTAGGGAACAAGAGACCTCCATACTATGAACCCGAAAAGCCGTCTTTCCCGCACCACGGGGCTTATGCAACGTTAAAGGGAGCAGCAGGCTCCATTCACTCCAACTGCATTCCGTGGCTGTGAAAGCCGCGTGCCTTTTACTTTGAATCGCATCGCAAAAGCGAGGCTGGTGTGGCATGGAATTGAACAGTTCGCTGTTCACGGTGTCTCCTGTTCTCTGGGTTTTTTTCGGTCTTGCAGTTCATAAGTCAATACACAATGCTCCCTCCACCGGGGGGATTCTTTTTTTCTCTTTTTGCTAAATCATTTCCAAGATTGATGGTCAAAGATGTGAGACTGACTGACTGGCTGGCTGATGATGATGATCTTGCGATCGATCGCGTGCAAAAATTCACCAGATCACGATCTTGAAGAGCGAAAGAGAACGAAGCAGGGACCAGGCCTGGGATAGGGAAGTTAGGATGCGAACAGAGAGTACACACTCGCCTGGACGGTGTCATTCCAGAACGTCACGCGGCGGCCGAGTGCGGAATGTGATTGTTAACCTCGTTTCCAATCGCATACCATTCCCGTTAGGCGACGTTTTCTCTAGACAAGAGAGCTGCTGACCTTTTGGGCAGTTGCTTCGCCCTGGTCGCGAACTGACGCAGTTGAGTGCCGAATTTAGCGCCATGAAACCTGCGTAGTTTATCGCATTTTGAGTAGTTATGCGTTACCGATCAAGATAAGTACAGGGATAAGAATCTCTTAGCATACTTGACAGACATAACCTGAAACTGTTGGTGACGCGTTAAATAATATCTCAAAGATATATCGTTTGACTTAAGACCTATTTTATACCTGCCCAGAACATTTGCCCAGTAACCCCATTGGAGCCGGACCTGGCCACATATCCACAGGTCTACAATCGCCGCGATAGGCGCGAAAGATTGATGAAGATTATTCGCATTTTGCGTGATCGCGTTCGGAATCGCGCCGGAGTTCCGAGTGTCCCACGATGATTAATGCGGCTTTCCAGGCGACAAACCGGTCGCCAGAGGAAGATGATTACCGGTTCCTCTCGACCTCGAACCTGCGAGGATTAATGCCCCTGCCTGGTTGCCTCCCTTTGCCTGTCTCGGCACCGAGACCACAGCCCAATTTATAGTCCAGTCGCGCGGTCAGGCTCATCGAGTCCAGATCCGCTCCGCTTTTACGGTCCGGTTTGACCAGCATTACAGCATCGCGGCGCCCGATTGCGCCCAGTAAACATTAGCTAACTGTACAGAATCCACCGTGTAAGCGCTGTACGGCGTTGACGGCGATCTGCATACATCTGAGGGATGCACACGACGTGTGCGACGTTCAACGAAGGTGCGTCTGAAGTATCTGCGCTCCTCCTCCTCCTCCTGCCGTTCTTCTCTGCCACTACTAGTCGGTGTGTTCCAATTAATTTAATTACACCAACCAACAAAACGGCACCAGAAGTAGAACAAACATTAATCTCACTGCCCAGAACCGATGTTTTCTGACTTTCCTGTGTGACCGCGACCGAGGTTAGTCCGTCCACCCGGCCGGCCTGGAACGGGAACTAGTTTTGTAATCCAACAAATATTACCCACAACACAACGGTACAACCGAACCGGACCGCCGGACCGCCGGACCGCCACGGTATGTTCCGTGAGGCGTTGTGAGAAGTTTTTTGCACATTAGTTCAACGAGATACTCCCGCTGGCTGTTTGCCGTGTAAAACGGTCCAGCGATCGGTCAGTACCTAGCGTCGAATGAGCGCCACGATGGAGTAAATTGGGAAGAACGTGTCCGGCTACCAAACTTGTATAAGAAGCGCATTTTCTTTCTCCTTATGAGCTACGAGCACTCGAGAATCTGGGCTCGGTGCCAGCTCAACCATGCCATCAAACATCATGGCGTGGCATAGCGTTCTGTACGACTGCGTCTGCTGGCCGAAAAAAAAAAACTTCCGCTAAATGGCACAATTAGCATCATCTCCCAGTTGGCGTGGCGTGGCGTGGCTGGAACGAATGCTCTCTGATCGTGTTTGCAGGAGGAGTCTGTGGCCACTCGCCACCACGTCGGAGTGCTTTCAAAACGCAAGCTTTGCCCTAGAAAATGGGAAACCGCGAGGGTGCGTTAGAAAGAAATTGACTAAACGTGTAAACTGACCATTCGTTGCTCCCGGAGTTAATGGGATTTTGCGCGTGTTGCTGCGCCTGGCTAGAGCGTTTACGGTCTAGGGTCTACTAAAGCTTTTTCTAGGTCTTGTGAATCAGTACGTTTCCGCTGTTCCACCCGGGGGCGACATTGAATATTGAAGCAGCTGGGTTTTATATTTGCCACTTTTTACCATCAACAATTCCCACCAGTTGATCCCATTTCCCTGGTTTCTGGTCTGGCGGCAGTAATTCATTCTCGGAAGCTATGAGCAGGAATCTTTCTAAATTCCTCTAGACAGCACACCGAACAATGAAAGTGACATTCATTTCGCACACTGGATAAACCATTTTGCTAGCCGATTGAAGAGGTCAGCGAGCAGCGAACGTTTATGATGATGTGCGATGTGCTGCCCAAAACAAAAAAAACGATGGCCACGGCCGCAAGATGGCCCCCGTTCATAAATTCGCGGTGGTCTTTGCTCTATGTTTTTTTGTTATTCCATTTCGGGGCGCGTTAATGATTACGACCCCCGTACTGAAAGGAGGCCATATTCCACTCCAGCTCAGCCCAGAGTTCAGACAGTTCGGTTTTGTATTTACTCTTCCATATACTTTCTGCAAAACAGCAGGAAGTGAAACAGAGACAAGTCAAATGAACTAACCAGCGGCCACGGTTAATGATACATATCCTTGCACCTGCCGCTGCCATTGCTGCTCTTGGTATGAAGGATAGAACGGGTTTCATTCCTTCATTGCTCATGGGACAGCTGTTTACCGAGGGGACAGGACAGGTTTGTGCAGTAACAGATGTACCCACGAATTACGTCAAAATGAGCAGAATATATTTCGCCTCTTGAGTGCCCAGCACTACCACTGCTTTGCGCCAGCAACAGGACCGGCAGTCGAGAGAGGCCATGAATCAATTTGTGTCACAAGATTATCGGCTCCGAAGAAAACAAGAAATCCCACAGACCTGGAAAGCGTGGAATGCAATAAACAATTCTCGGCATGGTACATGGCATTAAGCGTTGGATTAATACACGGTTTACAGTGTACAACCGCAGCGGCAGACGTGTGTGGGTGTGCACCGCAAAGTCCACCAAAAGCAGGACCATCACAGCTCGAGATGACCCGTACCAGGCGCACCACCAAGAGGCGAAAATTGGTTTCACAATCTCACGAGCAGGATCTTCAATTCAATCGTGCTCACCACACCGCACACCGCCATTGAGAGGCTCATACGATGGCGTTCTTCCCCTCCGAAATGCATCATGCCAAATCACACAAGCGCATAAGCGTTTTCGACAACGCCACACCTACGTGGCATTTTGTGGCTTGCTCTCTCTGACGGGGAAGGGGCGGGGGTGTATTTGCAGCCAAACTGCATCAACCGTCTGCTGCTGTGTTGTGCAACGCGCGACTAGACGGCGGATCCCGCTGGTGAACAAATGGCGACAGATGCGAACGCGACATATCTCATCGTGGTGCCTCATTCGCCTCAAGATGAAATATGGCGAGCAGCAGCGAGGGACTTCAGTCAATATTGTTTACATCCCGATCGAGTCTGTGTGCGTGTTTGCAATCGATCGATTGTTGAGTTAGCTGTTGCTCCAGCACATGATGTAGCGTTTATGAGAAGCCTTGGAATATGTCTTCATCGTTAGTACAAGTAATGAGTACGGGCTACTAACAATCTTTTAACTTATGAAGTCAAAAAAATAAGTTAAAATATATTACTTACAGAATTGAATCGTATCATAAACGTATCAAATTTATCATAAAAACATATCATATTAGTATCATATTATTTATTAAAAATGTAAAAAGAAACCAATATCTTTACCGAACCCGTCCAACAGAAAGTAATCGATCTGATAATACTTTCAGTAATAATAGGGTTTCAAAGCTGTTAAAAATAATGGATTTTATCCATCGTCAATAATTTATTACATTACAACATGCAAAGAAATAGGCAATAAAACAATGATTTCCGTAGCTCTCAACTACATTTATACATTTATAGCTCCCATAACTTTAGTTAACGACTGTGTCAACACATTCGATATCCCCTTCAGATAAACCGTTCCATCAACTAAATCGCGTTTCACAGCATCCAACACATTTAGCAATTACAAATAAGGTACGAATGTATGCCACTCATTGATCACTTAATTTCCGTGAATTACAGAACAGCATTAAAACCCCGCAACCTTCTCCCAACGCGCGCGCCCGCTGCACATAAAGATCAACTTCTGCAACAACGGCAACGACGACGAGAGTTCACCAACGAGAGCACGGGACGCTCGTGCGTAAATTATCGCACTTTATTAACACAATGGATAGTTGTGACCGGTTATGCTGCTGGAGGCGAAGGAGGAGAAGAACGAGGAGACGCCGCCGCTATAAATTCGACCAAAATGAACGTCATTACCGGGGCGTCGTAAACACGACCTTCCACCTCCTTCTGCCTTCCACCAGCGTCAGTCCGAAGAAGCTGACATAATTCTCACACTAATTGGCACGAGCCTCGATACGGATTCGGATTGGGTACCACCACCGTGGCGTCGAGTGTGCAACGTGATGGTTTGATGTGGCAACGGACACATATTTCCATCCAAAACCATTGGCGCCCCGTCGCCAGCGTGGCGCAGGGCAGGGCGCAGGCCTTCGTCGCAATCACAGCGACTGCGTGGGTCCTACAAACGTAAATTCATCAGACGACGCTCGTCAACCGTCTCTCGGTGTGGCTCCACCAGGATTCGACGATGGTTTTGTCCGTGTCCAATCGAAATCGTTTGTTCCGTCAGATACCAGTGATCAGACAGACGGCTGCCACGCACACACACACACACACACACCACGGGGTCACGCAATCACGATGTAAAGTGGATCGGTCGGAGCGAGAATGATCAACAAAACGAAGAAACCCATAAAGTCCACTTAATATGAATAAAACACAAAACCCGCTAGGCGAGAAAGAGTGACTGTAGCGTCGACGACGACGACTTCTTGCGCTTTACTTTCAATTTACCGACTCTCCGATTCGGTTCCTTAAAGGGTCATAAGTCAAAAAGGTTAAAGAGTGCCCGTATTTTGCAAAGTCGAAATGTGCACTGCTGTTTAACCTTTGGCCAGGAGTTCAAATGTTTGCTCTTCAAAGTGTGCGAGGAGTTCGCGGGCGCTTCAGTACGAGCAGCACCGCCATTCGATTCGAAGGCAGCGCATTCTTGTCGGTAACCATTTTCGGGTGGCAAACAGAACACCGCGCCCGAAATGGGGTGCTGTGGCCAATTTTTGCATAAACTGCATACAGTGGTGGCAATGGAAAACGGTTGTGCAACACCACGGCGTCTGGCGGCCATCGTATGCGCTTGCAGCTGGAAGGATGGATCGAGAGCGCGATCGCAACCCTCTGCACGGTGACTCACACGCACTGGTGAGGTGTCTCGCGTCACTGTTGATGGTTCGCGCGCGTCGCCCTTTTTTGGACGTTTTTCTCGATTGGGATGACCATTGCAAGATGGAACACTCCAGTCTCCGTCTCGTTTGGGTCGACCAATTACATCAGATGTAAAGCTCCAACGCCTCGTGATGCGTACACGGAAATAGAAAGCGCGAACCAAGCCTCCCTGTGGTCTTCCCTCCTGGTCTGGTCGGCGGGTGTGTGTTACTGATCCGATCGATCCCCGTTGGCCCGGATCCCCGTCGTACCGAGGGCCGAGCTGGCCATCATCCAGCACGATTTCTCATTTACCCCATTAACATCGCTTCCAATTTCCAGGCCAGTTAATCATCGAATAATAAGCGAAGCGACGAGTGAGGACGAAGAGTCCGGGTGTGTGTCTGTGAGCGAGAGTAAATCTGGTGGAAAATATGAAAATTGTTTCTTCCTCGGGCCTTGTCGGGCCGTGCCCGTGCAATTGAACATCATCGTATCGGACCAGCCTCGAACAGCCAGCATAGGAAAAGGAGGAGGGGGATAGCATACTTTCACGCAAACAAACTTATCTCGCGCCATCGCGACCGCGCTGGAGATTCGACGGAGTGAATGGAGCGAATCAATTCGTAGCATCTGTTTCATCGATCATTACCAATCATCATCATACCTTCGCTCTGCTGTTGTGCTACATGTGCCCCGCAGTGGGTGGTTTTTCTTAAATTTAGTACACATAGGGGGGTGGCGTGTGTGTGCTCGTTATTCATTTTGTTTTGCTCATTTCTCCAGGACCCCAGGGCAGGGGTTCCTCCTTCTCGTTTTTTTTTTGTATGGTGCTGCTTCCACATCAGGTTCACACGACACTAGATCGTTACGAAACATACACACACGCATAGACTGACGAATGTCATGGTCGGACTCAACTCACTTCTCTGTTGGACAGACAAACATCTGATCCCGTTGAAGAACAACATTGACTACGAGTGACCACTTTAACGCCATTTTGAGAACAAGTGCCAGTCTCAGTCCCCTGGAACCATAGTTTAGTAAGCAAATAACCATCTCGTAACCAGCTATTGCTGCAAATAGCGATCCCATCCCATGGGACTCTCCGGAGAAAGTGAAGCTCGAATGTTTTAATCGCTCGGCAGCTGGTTGGCGTTACTCGAGCGAACACATTACGTGCCCGATGGCACTAAAGGGACTGCGGGAGCCGCTCTACTGACTCTCTGAGCATGTTACGAATCATGCCATGCATACAATACAGCCCCCCCTGGGTGGGGGGAGCTAGAACGATCGAATGAGGTCAATGCGTGGTTAAAAAGACCGAACACCGACCGATGGTAGAACCACAGCCATCGGCGTCTCTGCTTGTACTTTCTTCTAGCGGTCCCGCCTGAATTGAAGTGAAAGTTACCGTGCAGTGACTCCGTGGTGTCTGGGGTGGTACCGTGATGTTCTAGCCGTGAAGACTGCAGCGTCTGGTAGCGATGCGCCGGTTTCGCTTCAGTGATTCTTGAGCTGAGAATCGAGACGCACCACACGGTGTGGTGTGTGGGGATTTATGCACATCGCCACCTTTTTGCTTTCGTTTAGTTGATAAACATGCCCAAGGAGGGCGCACCAGAGCTACAGCATGCTGTACTTAAAGCTATTTTACCACGGTTTGTACCTTTTTGGGTCACGACTGATAAGCGCAGGTTTGGGCGTGAGTTGAGAAATTTGAAAATAAACTTTCACACGTGCAGAAGGGCTTTTGAAAAGGGATCGCCACTTTGTTGAGTTTTTCGAATCCAATTTCCACAACAACAACTCTCCTCAAAAGTTCCAACGATCACTTGACCAGTCGATCGATATTTATTGAACTTTCGACGCGAAATTTCGTTTCGCAGGAATGCAAAAACAAAATGTTTGCCGAAGAGAGTAAATCGTTTTCAGGTAGCGGAATGCTGCCCCAACAAAACGACCGCCAATGGAAAGCCGGCACGATTGGGATACCAGCCCGATTTAAAGGCCTGCAGCTTAAGCCACAAACAAGCAAATTGTATCATCACTTGCAGGCGGGGACGTGAAAAGTGGCCATAAACGGTTAATAAAGAGAAAAACGGATCATCTGGTCCGGCCAATTATCAATCTCGACACTCGCGATCACAATGTGCCGACAGCGGCCCATCCAAAATAGAGAGATGTTCAGCCAATTAATGTTACAGCGATGGGCGGCGGTTTGCAAGCTGTCGCTGCATTACCTGCTGAGGTCCACTCTGAGAAACGAATGGAAACACACTTGAACCCGCGGGGAAAAGCACTTTACAGCAGATTTTCCCAGTTTTTTCTTCAATCCAATCACTTTGTTTTTGCGAAATGTTGAGCTAAGGAGAGCCCTCGCCTGCGACCCCACCCCCTGCCACTGAACGATCACGCTCGCTTGGCAACAATTAACCGATTTCCCTTTCAGCAATTTTCGATCGCGATTTTTCGCGCCATCGCGCGATTCGTGCTGCCCTCCGGTTTGGGGCTGGTGTAGCCGGAATTTTCACGCCAGGGCCTCCGATGAAAGCTCGTTGACAAGCACCACTCAATACCGACCGACGCCAGTGGAGAGAGAGATGGAGCGAGTGGAGCGAACACCAGAACACAAGCACTCCGAAAAAGGGCGCCTCTCGACGACTGCTCTCTAATGGAAAACCTTACGGCTTTCCGACTGGCTGCTGCTCTTATCTGGCATCTGCTTTCAGCGCAGTTCGGTGGCGCGCACGGTGAACACGGTGAACCACCAGGAAAGCCCAGCGCTTTCCGGCGAGGGCCACGATTACGCAAAATCATGCCGCGATCGCTTTCTTTTCGAAGCACCATTTGCTGAGGCAGCGAGAGCATATTGTTGAGCGTTCAAGTGAGCGAGCAGTTTGATTGAGCGATGAGGTAGAAGGGCCTCGTCAACCTGAAGATGACGTCAATGTTGCAAGTGGCCACTGTGTACCATTCGAGTTTTGGAATTTTTTAACGAACACAAAATTATCAAAACAAAACAAAAATGACCGAAGCTCCTCCTTCTCTATTTTTGTCCTAATGCCCGATCCTTATGATAACAGTTGGACCCAAGAATGGCACAGAGGGCGGTTCGCACAGACTTGTTTATGGGCAGTGGGCTCTCATTACGATGACAAACGCCGTTGTCGGCGCGCTCGTAACGCAACATCAGCCCTTTCTATCGCTCGCTCTGTGCTAGAGGAGCTGGGCGTACTCCGATAAAGCACCAGTGGCTGTGTGGCCACACACAACACAATGTTGCCTTTTTTGGGGGGGGATGTCGATTTTTCAAATCCATTCGTCTCCGGCCGGCGCCTTGTCTTTACAGTTTTTGTTTTGATTTTCGACCATTTTGATCGCCGGCTAGGAAAGCGGTCATTACGTCGATTTCATAATCTACCATTTTTTCTTCTTCAGCCACTTCAGCTTTTGGGAGCATTTTTCTCTTCATTCGGTTTCTATTTACTCATAATTTATCGGAGACCGCACTTCGCACGGTCGCTTGGCCACCAGCGCGAGAGCGCCACCCATTCATCTCTCCGCCCGTAGTCCATAGCGTCCGCATCGCATGTTTGTGTGGCTTCTTTTCGGGATGGGCTCGATAAACACTCCGCTTCGGTGCGGCAGCAGCGCGATTTGATTTGCCTCTTCGAAATGACCGTGCCGGCAAAATGGATATTCCCAGAGCGCACACCCAACACCATTACGTCTCATCGGCACATCGAAGGCCGTTAGCGATTATCAGTTCGGCCTTTTATTCCGGCTGTTATTGCGCCAGATTAGGTGCTTCGTAAAAATGATTCATAATGACAGTGTCACCGAACGACGCACCCTTGTTTCATCATCATAACAATTGGTTTTGTAATCGCCTAAGTTGCGTTGCTAGAGCAGAATTGGAGAAAGAATAACATTTTCTCCAAATCAAACGCACAATATTAAAACTACAACCGATAATCGGTCATATTTACCCATGATCGCGCTTTAAAAGTGTAAAAAAACACTTAAAGATCGCACCACGAACCGAAATTCTTGTCTGCAAAGGCAATATGACATCAAAAGACTTGAATGCCGTTAACGAGAACCACAATGCAAGCGACGAACCTCACACAATGTAACGGTTTGGCTGGGGTTGCGTTCTCTGACCCTTCGGGAACTCAATTTTTTGTGTCAAAAGGGCGTCAAGGTACGCAGAATCCATGCTCGAGAGGCCGGGAAAGCCTTCACCCTTGGTCGACGTAGTAAGGCGCTGCAGCGTGTGAATGGTGATTGTCGCTCGGTGGCTAATGAAAGGCACAATATTTCCAAACCAAAACGGTCTAACGGTAGGTTCCAAATTCAATAGGAACAGCAAAATAAAAGGATTCTTCCGTCCTGACTGCCACGCTTGTCTGAGAAAGTCCGATTTTACTTGAAAATTTGAAAACTCATTCACAAACCTGTACCAACCACTACCAGCACCAGCAGCACCATTGGCGATTATGTAAATGGCAAGACGCTCTTCCTCTCCCGCTGGTCACAGCTGCGAGGAGTGAAAAACCGTTCAAGAAGCGCATGGGAATCGACGAGCACATTATAATGACCTTTGCACACCGTGTTTCGTGCGTGCCTAGGTGTGTGTCTGTGTGTGTGTGCGTGTTTGTGCGCGCGTTAACCGAACTGTTCTTCACCTTCGAAGAGCCACCGCCACCATGCAGGAGCACGGACGACACGGTTCTCTTCTCGTTGCAGCAGCAGCAGCAGCACGTCGTGTTTCAATTAAAATCACGCCAGCACGCCATTGCCTCATAAGCAATTCATAATATTTGAAGCCACAGAATGAGCTTAATTACCGCGAGCAGCACTCTTGAATACACCACCCCTCCCTTCCTCCCGTATCGGGCAGTCCAGTGTCCAGTTAGCTAGCACCTTATACGGAGCTGCACCCGGGGGGGCACCCGATGGGCGGCACACGCATCGGACATTACCCATCCGAGCCGGCCAAGTCGTGACTGAATTAAATCATCAGGTTGCACCATACACACACACACACACGAGCGCGCGCCGAGTCGCGGGGTGCGCGAGAGGGCGCGCGAAAAATAAAAGCCGATTACCGAGACGGGATGGACCAGGGCCGATGATGCTGTTGCTGTTGCTCGATCTGGTGTGCTTATGGTCATTTTTATGCTGCTAACATCCGACATGCGCGACGAGCGGGGTGCGATGCGCTGCTCAGCTTATGTCAGGAAAAAATGAAGCCAAAAAAACACTTTCCATCAAATGCGATCGTTCAGCGATCCGCATAGCATCAGAGTACAACAGTCTCGGAAGGGCCTCTGCCTAGGGTCGGTGGTTACGAGATGCAGCATAATAAGCAAAGCAAACGAAAAGTGCTCTACAGACAGCGCGCAGAAGATGCTTTGCTTCGCTATGTCTCACGAATCTTGACCACTGGCCACTGTGGCCTGGCCAGCGATCGCGAATGACCCCGCAAGCAATCTCCGGTTACCGAAAAGCAAAAAGAAATGGATTGATGTAACCGCTCGGTGTGGGGAGATGGTCAAATTTTTAGTTTCATTTTGGAACCATCCAATGCAACGCATAAGAACATATAACAACATGCTACTGCAAGTAGGTGGTAGCATGATCGCACATGGCAGAGAAGGTCACGACATGCGGCTCTCTTCTGCCGGTTGTGTTACGGAAGGTCGCACCGTGAGCAACAAACACGAGCAAGAGACTCGCAGAGTGTAGGCGATCAAATGTTGCAAATGAGCGCGGTCCATCAGCACCAACAACGATCCGGTGGGGCATATAATGAGTCTCGAACGAACGAACGAACGAAAGTCGAGCGCGCGGCAGGCAAATGCATTTTCAATGTTTGAACGGGACACAGTGCGCGGTACACCGGACCATCCGTGCTCCGATGGTGATCATCGACGATCGTGTGGTAAAGGCGTTGCTGTTTGTGCTAGATGCATGTTGAGTTGCAAGCGCGAGCACGCCCACCCCCTCATGCGCCATCAAATCCGTTTTGCTCGCCACGCCACGCGAGAGAACCGGAAACGGGGCCCTCGGATGCAGCTGCTACCGTAAATAAACCGTGTCGTTCATTCGTCTGCATCACAAAACCTATCACCATTGCCCCACACACACAGTCGCAACACACAGGCACAGATACAGTGTCAGCGTGCCACCGTTACGACGCTTTTCACTCTTTACGGCGCGCGGCGGAATGGCGCGGAAAATGTAGGCCAGCGCCACACCCCCGGCCCACGAAACCGCAAAGCTCGACTGGAAATCAGCGCGGCGCCGATGATCGACCTGGCTGACTGGTTGATCATCAACAGCGATAAGGTTCGAAAAACAAAAAAAAATGGAAACATTCGGCCCGATGACCACGGGCATGATAGCAACTACACCGATTGTGAGCGCAATGGCGCATAACTACATTACGGAGTACTTGGACAAACGCACACACACACCACGTCTATTGTCAATTGTTCCAGTCAGGCAGCGGCAGAACGATACGGTCAAAGTGATTGAAGATACGAGTGCGCACACCACGAATGGGACACAGCTCCACGTGATCAGATTTAGCAGCGCCATTGTTGTTAGGGTGGACCGGGATTGTCCGCACAATTCGGCTGACCGGCCGGAAGTCGTTAAAAAGTGGAGGAAATGTGGTTTTTCTGTTCCAAGTGTACCATTATAATGTGCTTACCCGGTAGGGGTTTTGTGGAAGCAAACTTAAAATTTCTGATTGGTAGCAGCTGAAAATTCTGGTCAGTTGCGATAATAAAAATCATTTCCAAAGGTATTTGAGTGTATTGCGATTCAACAGCGAAGCACCGTATCATCCAGAGCCACAAAACAAAGAAAGATATTTAGAAGATCTCCTATCAAACGCTTGTACCTGTCGCGGATGCTGTTGCTTCTACTGCTAACAAGCTTTCTCACCTGATCTACGATTATGTTTTACTGGTCATTAGATATGAGGTGCGCTCGGGGTGTGCCACGATGACGAATTGGCCTTATGAAACACGATCTACTCACTCCAGACAAACACACAACAGAACATTGTTTCCTCCTATACCCAAAGCCCCATTCCGACGTTAAAAAGGGGCGCTTCGTTTTGGGCGCTCTTTGGGGAAAGACTCGTTAACACAAATCTTCATTTCGCTGCGACGAAAAACCGGTTTTTGGGTTCTCTCGGGACTGGCATCCCTACGCGTTATCTTGCGATGTCGGGGTGAATCTAGCGGTGATTCCTCACTCCCCGGATGATGATGATGTGACGTGTAGAGGATCTTAAGTTTTGGGCTCTCCATCGGCACACCACTCTACTCTATTTGCTTACCCTCGCTCAGCCGCTGTGGTTGAGAAATTAGAGCGATCGTAAGGGCTCTCGCGGCGCACTATGTGATCGACATCAAGATCGTCTCTGCAAGAACACGCAACAATCGCTTCGCCTTGTCTTATGAGATGAGCTGAACAAGTTGAGCCTTGAAACCGTTGAATGCCGAGGAACCAAGCACGCAGACGCAGACGCAGACGCAGACGCACATTAAAGCGGGATTCAAAAGAAATAAAATCCTCCGGAACGGTACCAGCGGCCCAAAATCTCATCAACGGAACATAGGGTGGCGGTACCTACCTGGGCACACAGGTTCCGAGGTGGGATTTTAAAAGAAAGAAATACCTGTCAGCATCGTACCGGGGAGGGGAAAAACGCTTCCAAGGAATCTCCTTTTTTGGGGAGGCGGATTCTTCGACAACAACAAAAAAAATGCGGAATTGGGGTCACCATTTGATAGCGGGACTCGCTGATCTACACGCGGATCTTGGAAGACCCTCCCGGTCGACACAAAACAATAGAGAGCCACCAGGAAACCAGGAATCCCGATTTTCCTCGGCCTCAGCCGTCTTCCGCGTACATGGCGTGGATTCTAACAATGGCTGGAGACCACCAATCGCGCTGGACGGACTGGAATGCAACAAAACGTGCCGCGTACGCGCGCGCGCGCTCGTTTGCCAAGAAAGCGACGCTGGATATCCATTTTAGGGAAACGATAGCGTATTCAGAGCGCAGGCGCAGGCAGGCCAACGGCGCAGGCAACCAAACATTTGACCTTGAGGATGATATAGGACGGTGCTCCAAAGGCGTCCGGCACATTTTGCCACCACGCGCCAACCGGGAGAACTGGCCAACCCAACGAGATAAATCTGCGACGCCCACCACCATACCGCGAATCGACGAACCCCCCTTTTCCACCGGGGGTCCGTGCTACTAAGACTGCATCAGCCAGACCACCACCATTGTGCTGTCAGACGTGAGCACCGTTGGTCTGGCTGGTTGGCTGGCTGGCTGGCGTACCGTGTGCTGCGCCTCGTGTTCTGTATGTTCCCGTAGTACACTAACCCCCCCCCCCCCCCCCCGCCCCTGGGCCCTCTGCAGCCTCCAGTAGACTGCCGTTGAATGACGTCGCGCCGAATGAAAAGTGAAACCAATTTACTCGATCGTCGACGTCGCTCGATGACAGCAAGACATTAAATGCACCAAATCCATTTAAATCACTCGTCGTCCGACTGAGTGTGGCTCCCCCCCCCCCCCCCCCCTTGCACCTCCACCCGCTAGTGGCGGTGGTTCTGCCAAAAAGCTGCAGCAGCAGGAGTTACAGCAGAAAAAAAAAGCCAAGAACAAACATGCCGCATGTCTCACACGTCAGCATTATGTGTGTGTGTGTGTGGCTGCGTGTCCCGGAGTCGACTCTTCCGCTTCTATATATGCTTGCGGCTGCAACATGACACTCGGCAAATACCGCCATGCAGCTCTCGCCGTTGAACGACGAGCGGTCCCGGGGTATGTGCGTGTGATTGATTCCAGGGCAGTTTGAAGCGGTGAACCAGCAGTCGTTCTCGTATCTTTCGTTTGCTCTCGATCTCTCCTCCTCGTGGCCTAATGATCATTTGTTTGGAAACCGGCGGAACAATGGGTACCACCCCGTCACGTCCTGCACCACAGTGAGTGTGTGCGCAGCCCCCAAATAAGGTCCTGGTCGTGTCGTTTGTCCTTCTAGTCTTAATTTGTCCATCGATTAATATGCATCCCAAATACGTATACCGTGTGGCCGGCAATTACAATCCGATTGATCGTATCTCGCATCGACAGAAATGGTGGCGGAAATTGGTTGGAATTGGTGCGGTAGTGATGCTTATGCTGATCGGAGAGCATTGATAATGGTGTTCGAGCCTGAGAGAGTTGCACAAAATATCACAAGACACGCTACGGATTTCAGCGCTCGCTATAAAATTAAAAGGATTCCCGGGTGGAGCGAACTGTCTCCGTAAGCGTCGGAAGCAGTTGGCAGCCTTTAATGGCACCTCTCTCTCTGGGCTCAACGCGTTGATCGTTGGCTTCCGTGATCGACTGTGCAGCTCTCAGAGCATAGCAATGGTGCCTAGGGCTGGTTGGGTCGCGGTTCAAATGTCGATCCGTTTCGTGCCACCCTTACTATCGCACACCTGGCATCGTTCCGAGTCGGTCCGAACTCCCATATAACCGTTCCGAGCCACTTTCTGCGATGAAAAGGGAGTCCCGGGACCCGGGTTGCTCCGTAAAATATGAAAGTGCAAGCACAGTGAGCATCGGTGAGCAGGGCGCATCGGTCGTCCGTAATCGTGGCCAAATATCGGGCCGCACCCTCCGCCGGGGTTCTTTCTCGCACGAAGTTTGCACGATGTCGAGGAGACGAAAGGGGAAAAAATGGAAAAGAAGAAATCGACGACGACCACGATGATCATAAGAAGGTACACGAGATCAGTGCACACCATATTTATGAAACGTGCCGCCGAAGCACCGAATATGATACTCCCAGCACTATGCCACGATTTGACGCGACGATTTGTGTTTGTGTTTTGCCGTTTTTCGTTTGCCATTTTTCGTGCATTTGGAATGCACTCTGAATGTGCGCTGTGGTCCGCCGCTTGCCGATCGCACCGATCGCAGCGATCGGAACACCTTCAACTTACATCACAGATCGAGAGGGATCGAGAATCTAATGCACTCTTTTCGCGCGATGCTATTGATGAGGATGAGATGCCTGGTAGTGTACCGGGGCTAGCACGATCACGATCACTCGTTCACTCTCTATGAAATGCACCCAACGCAATACAACGTGAGCCACTCGTGCTTCTAGGTTTTGGTTTGCCAAACTCCCCACGAATTCCACTTCACTTTTCCACCTTCTGTGACACAACGTTTAAAAGAACGCCTCTAGCAACGCCGAATGCCGAATGAGCGCTTCAAATGCGACAAAACCGGACACAAGTTTTCACAAAAAAAAAAGAAACGAAATATGATAACAAACAAATGGCAAACGCAAGTCGTTGCCGTTGTTGTCGACAGCGACGTGCACGGCTCTACTATGCGCGCGAGGACGCGAACCGGTTCGGTTGGAAGATCGCGATCAACTAAGAGACTGGCACCACACGGTTGGGCCACGATCAACCGCGTATGCTCACGTAACGCCTCGAAAGCTCACTCCAGCGATCAAGAGAGAGAGAGAACGAAAGAGAGTCGGGGAGCAATCTTTCTTTGCGTTAAGAAAGCGTTGCTCGAAGCTCTACGCACGGTGTTCACACCGACAATGGTTGTTCCGGTGATCACCCTGCGAAAAGCGGTGTCTAGAAAGTTTATTTTTTCGATTAGCGCTTTCTAATCGAATGTAGATCACTTTTTAAAAATTTCATAATATTGATTCATATGACATGCTAAATTCATTACTTTGATGGGAGTTAAGAATAGCAAAACGCTTTCGCTGATGAGCTGCGTTCTTGTATAGTGAGAAATGAGAAAAAGGTGATCGTGAGATGCTGCGAAAGCTCATCCGCGTTACGCTCTCTCACCGCGACCCATGATGATCTTTGCTCTGTTCGACTCGACAGCGCAACGATCTCTGGAAGCTGGAGATGAAAGCAACCAAAACAGGTTTCGTTTTTCTCCCTGGATCGATCGATGCTGCTGCCGGTGGTGGTGGCGGCCTGGGTGATGGTCCTGGAGCGATAGAACATTTTATGCGCTCGGTGGAGGTCGCGCTCGTCGCGGTTGCCCATTCCCGGCAATTTCGCGCGCCACCGCTGGCGTTCCATGATGTGATGAGAATGGCGTTGGTGTGCCTGGCGGTGTCTGCTGGCGGGGTGCGTCCATTAAACATTTACACAACGGCCACAACAACGCCATCAACGAATATTCTAAAACATGATGAAACCCCCCTCCCTCCGGCTGACCGAAGATCCGACCCAAGGCTTAGGAGCCGGTTAGAGGTCGCAAGGGATTTCGCATCTCTGCAGCGTCGTCTCGTTTCGGGCTATCAAATCAGCGCGCCCGGGCCGGGAATATTCATAAACAGCAAGAGATTGGATTGCACGAAGAGAAGCAGACGGAGGAGGATCATCGTGCTCGTTCGGGTCAATGCCATAATAATGTTGGACATACCGGAATCGATCGAAATGTTTCTGGGAAGCAAAGAAGACGAAGCAGAAAGAGAGATTTGCTCGTGCTTTTTTCTCTGATTTTGATTCTACTTCACATGTTTTTGAGGTTATGATGCTAGTTGCTTGTGTTGACAGTCGCGACACTCACTGCACTGGCCACGTAATTGCATCAACAGACCCTAAACAACCGAGCATAATGCACCATATAGCCTAGCCCTGCTGGATATCACATTAACCTTTTCGTAATGTGAGGAAACCTAATGAAATGCTGAAGCTGATGTTTTTGTGGCGATAAGAGCGTACACCTTCACACCCCATTGCACACAGCGTGAAGGAAATGGCGTCGCACGACACGACATGATCACGCGAACTTCCGACCCCTCCTTCTTGTCCTCCATCTCACGGGCACGATTTTGTGGGGCCAAAGGGAAATTTGATTAGAGCAAGTCCAGTCCGGTGGTGGTCCCCCCTTTGTCGCACGGCGGACACGATGATGGTCAAGCACTTTTCCCGACATCGCGCGCTATTGTGACCCATAATTTTCGTAGATAAATTTCAAGATCGTGCCCCCGCCCAAACATGCCCAGCATGGAGTGTGACACAATCGTTTTGTGCTTAGCGATTATGGAGACCAAGATAAGGACCATAATCGCGGTCCTCTGGGTCCATTGCTATTTGAACGAGAGGTTGTAAAGATCGTGAACTAGTTGAAAGAAAGTTGCTGGTGCTTGTTCGAGCAACGGATAAACATACAAACGATTACCTACCATTGGATGCTTAAGCTTCTTTACTTTACTCATCCAGCGCTACAACCAACATGCGGTCTTGGCCTACCACAAAAGATTCCTCCACCGCTCCACAGATGCTTAAGCATATGCTTAAACATATAAATCCTTGGGCTTCTAGCAGACGTCTGTCTTCATGGCGTTTCGTTCGATGCAATCCAGAGTGTCACTTACCTGTAAAACAGAAAGAGAGAGAGAGAAAGGCAAAAAGATCGGTTAACTGTTGGTGCTCACTTTGCAAAACAAAACCATAAATAGATTCCCAATGGCATAAGCAAATCGCGGTCACTTGTTATCGCTGCTCGGACCCCCGGGCAGACAACGATGACGAGAAGCGTGTCGTAAGCAATAGACAGACAGTCGTTCCGTAGTCACACATTAACCCATTTCTCCGTCTGCCACATTCCGGGACCGGACTGTGAACCACACACACACACACACACACACACATACGATGGCGTTCGTGGCCATCGACACGGTCACAATCATGCGGGATTCTTTGCGGTGTTCTCGCTCAACGCATCCACCAGAGTCCAGGGTTCCCGTTTTTGCAACCCTCCTTTCATCTGTGAGGAGTGTCCAGCGCGCATTTCGTTAGGCAATAGAATGCACCAGGCGAAAACGGGTGCATCGAGTGTATCGAGGCGCCAGCCGGAGGTGCATCGGCACGTCAGAGGTATGCTCCCGTATTTCCCGTTTCCCGCGTGGCGTGGCGGAAAATCGAATCGAAGAGAAGAGAAGAGGTTGCACACAGCAGCAAATGGGTTGAGCTGCGTCTTGGCAACGGTTTGCTGGGTCCGAAAGGAAAAGCATTTCTCCGCTAGGTCCAGCCGGTTTAATCCAGCAGCCAGACGCGCCCCTATTGGCACCGACTTACGGATACCGAACTAATGGGCCGATGGGCGGTGAACGAGAACTAATCAACCCTGGAGCAGGATGCATGATCATGAACATACAGTGGTGTGTGTGCGTGTGTGTGTGTGTGTCCCTGCGAGCAAGCGGAAAATGATGCAGGGCACGCGACTTGGGCCGAGAGCACGATCCGGAATCGCCGGTGAATAGGAATCAGTGTGTGAAATGTGGGTGATGGAGGCTGCGGCACAGATTCTAGTGGCGTCGAGAAGGAGGAGGAGGAGGAGGAGGTGCGCACACAGAAAAGGGGGCCACGACTGTGTGTAAGTGCGGTGGCAGCCAACCGCAATCGGGGCGCAATCAATTGCAAATGCATCTTTTCGCGCGCGCACACACACACACACACGAGAGAGATGCGCAATCAACGCAATCCTCTACCACACATCATTGGCACGCGTTAGATAAGCGTGTGCCGGATCGGTTGGGTCCGCTAATCGGTTATGAGAGAACCACGCAAACTGTGCACTGCGCCGTCGAGCTGTTCCGAGGTCTTATTTGAAAAGATCGATGAATATGCACGCATTGTTGGTAAGCGATCGATCGCTGAATGTGTAAGTAAGTAGTTTGCTGAGCAAGAAGTAGCTGAAAAAGAAGCGTTGTAAACCCTTTGCCGAAGATGCGCAATCTATATTTCCTTTAAAATATTAAAAAATAAAAACGAAAGAAAACAACTTCTTCAATTTACATACACGACGAACCTTGCAAGCTATCCCGTTTAAAGCAATTATTCGAATTGCGGTTCGATGAAGCCCTTTAAATGTTGCCCACCTGTCGGCCCTTGGTCAGAATGATTCGCTTACACACCCATTAGACATGCCGCACCACTTCCGCTACGGTGCTATCAAATATCACAACAAAACCTCTCCACCGATACCGCTTTCCAAAACCCTCTACAGTGTCTTGTCAAACCTCTTTGGTTCGACTTCTTCAGCACATCTGCTCGTGTGGTGGACCTGCTACTGCTGCTGCTGCTGCTGCTTGCAGGGGTAAGTCATTGATCCTGAAGAAATGTTCCAATTAAATCATTTTCAGAATTCAACCATCGACCAACAACACGAAAAACCAGTTTTGCGACTCGAGACCGGAGCAAAGAAGAGAAGCATCCCGGAGAGGAGCACGTCTTAAATACCGGGGCCCAAAAACAAGACCACAAGCAACAACCAGGCGTTGTCGGTTTTCGAAGGTAATCGAGAACAAGAGCAAACGCTGAAGTGTAAGCAGGAAGGACGAAGCAAGGATCATGATGGGCCCTCTCCCCCTCCTCGGAGTGTGTCACCACGAACGCGGAGGCGCCGGTTCACCTCGAGTGTCTCTCGGAGAACATATCCGTATTGTGTTATCGTTTCTTGGTTTTGTCTCCTCCACAGAGATTACCAAAAATAGCTTCAAAAATCTGAAGTAATCGTCGAAGGGAAAATCGATCTTGGACAGAGACAGAGAAGTGAAACAAGAATCGCAAAGTGGCTTAAAGAATGGTCCAGAGGGACAAACCTGTTTGCTGCGCCAGATTGCGCCCGTTCGTTGGCGGTGGTTCATAATGAAATGTAAGTAATCCACGGGCACCGACACGTACACGGACGGATGGTGGTGTCGACCACAGAGGAGACCACGGAGATCGATCCGATGGTCCGTCCAGGAGGAAGTGGCCCCTGTCCAGAGTGTCATGGGAGGGCGCGATCAAGTGGACGGGCAGGACAGACGGAGCGAAACACACACAGACACATAAACAAATGTGCGCCGTTGGTCTTCGTTGTTTCTCTCGATTCTACCCCGTTCGTCGCTTCAGGTGGGCGATTGTACAAACCTTGGGCACGTTACGAGGATACTGACAGAGAGAGAGAGAGCAAAAATTTAAATTTATCGAACCGGGCGTTGGACGAGACAACAGTGAGCGCATCGAGAACGGCATCCAAAAGCAAGGATGCTGCTGTTGGTGCTTGCTACGCAAAAAACCGGATGGAAGCACCTTAAGTACGGACGCCAAATATCCGGGAGAGTTTTTTACGATTCTGCCTTAGCCCTCGGACATAGCACGCAGCCTACACTTTCATGGTTCGACCTACGCTTTAACGTCGCCGTCGCCATGGGCCGCGTAGAGCTTCGGGGCGTTGCGCAGGAAAACTGCGTCTCGAAAGTGTGTGTGTGTGTCGGAGCTCTCGGACGTCCAAGTCCAAGTCACGAAGTGTTGAGGGGGTGTAGTAAGAACCTTCGCCAACCATGGTTGCAGACTCCGGGCCGATTATAAATAGCGAAAACCTGTTACAGAGTCCAGACGGGAGTGCCCAGTGCACCGAACCATTGCGTGCACCAATCCCACGACTTCGACTCGACATCGACTGAAGGAAGCTACCAGCAGATCCTGGAGGCGGCACGTCATAAACTTGGCAGCCGGGAGGAGTATCAATTTCCCAGCTTCATCAGACTCCTGCTCGATCGATCCGGTCTGTGTGTGTGTGTGTGTATGTGTGTGTGTGTGTGTGAGAGAGAGAGAGAGATGGCTAAATCGGTTCCTTCGAAGCGAACTACCATCACCTCATCATGCTATCGGTGCAGGGGTGTACAGTGGTTGTCGGAGTCCAGAGACCTTTGCTGCACCTTGCTTGCAGTGTGCGTTCACTATGGTTTCGTAGGAACCCCCCACGGCAATCTGGGGTGATAAGTAAGCCCTCCCCCCGGCCAGGTGGCGTGAGGTAATAAATCGCAATCGGCTCGGGCTGATCGAACATTACTTCCAATGATCAGCGGGGCAAATCATTTTTCACTGCCACCTACCACCTCTAGTACATCGTCCTGTACTGGGCTTCTCTTCAACTCTTTCTCTCTCTCTCTCTCTCTCTTCTTGGCCGATGACTTACTGGTTGGCTATTAGTTACCATCTCGCACGCAGGCTTCTCTACATTATGTCACGTTCGTACGGGAAGGGTTGGCGCGTTAAGGAATTCACCATAACAAACGAGCCCCCCCATCGAACGGTACATTAGAGAAGGAGAGAAAGGTCATTTCTTTTCGATGGCTGCGTTTACTTAATGACTGTGGCGGATGTGAAGTGTGCATACTGTTCTCTAGCATCGTGCTCATACACACATACGCTGAATAGTACGCACTTCAGGTTTCTTGATGAATTCTTGATGCCGGACATTGGCTGTCATTGGGCCGAAAGATATACGATATACGAAGAGAGGATGTAGGAATTGGAATCATCGTCATCGTATTTCAGTTTATGCTCGTTGCTCGCTACGTTATGATTTATGTTGTTGTATTCGAGTTGCTTCTCGAGAAAATATTACAAAATTGATGGGATAATAAATACTTAGGAGTTTAAATAACCTTTATATGATTCTTGAACCATTACAGTATCACAATCTAACAACTTTGTATAAACATTCACTTTTACAGTAAATACTTCAAACATCATCTGTACAGAAGTTGAGCTTTCGATTACTGTAAGCTTATATGCCTAAAGCACAACTCTCTCGCACTGCAAGAAATTATTTCATAACTCCATAATGCTCGGCGATGCTTTCCAGCTGGCCCTGACAAACACACTCCAGTTCTGCTTCAATATCTCTTGTTTGTCTCTAGTTTTGGAGCTCTCTGATCTTTCGTCAACAAAATCCCATCTCAGATCTATGTTATCTTCCTCCTCCTTCTCCTCCTAACCATAACGGGGTATTATGGCGTAAGTCAGCAGACCTACCTATCATTCCGAAAAAAGAGTGTAAACAGTGACCGCGAGACATGGAAGTCAACAGAAATGGAAACTTTTAATACACCGAAGAAGATGGACAACCTCGGCGAACTCAACTAGCTGACAATGACCTTGCCTCTACTACCAACCGCACGAGCTCGAACCTCACGCACGCTTGCCGAAGGTGTTAGTCACATAATCAGCTAGACTGTTGGCATGCGAGTGGGGGGGGGGGGGGGAGAGCTTGTGCGTTTTCCCCTCCTCTCTCTCTCTTCATCAACTTCACTCTCGAGAGTGATCTCGTGGACTCGCCAACGAGCTGTTGTTATTGTCGGATTATTGTGCGAGCTCCACTCGAAAGCTACGATCCGGTCTCCGGAGCTGGTGGCACGAACTTTTGACAAAGTCTTCATATACTTTGTGTCGCCGCGCGTGGTTTGCACGTACAAAAGGCACACCACCAGATGCCATCGAACCCCCTGGATGGTGACACATTCCTTGAGAAGGCTTTACGTACCGGGTATAACACTACAACTACCGGTGGCCACGCTCTTACGGCCCCTGGGATGTTCACAAGAAAAATGACAAATAGATAATTGTCCACCGGCGGTACGTATGCGTCGTGTGCCGACTAGGTCCGTCCGTCCAGGCGCCAGGTCGTACACGCTCTCCGGTCAGTGCGCGCGCACACAGCCACAAAAGCCACAGAGACCAGAAGCCATCTGTCACATGTCACATCGCGAGTCATTGTTGGTTTCTCATCGTGTGGGAACCGACGCTAGATGAAACGTGACCGACACTTTACCTCAGAGAGTGTCGTAGCTTGGACTTTACGCTTGAAGTAAGCGAGAGAAAGAAAGAGAAGGAGAAGAAGGGAGGATGGCCTCTGGGCTCGATTGCACACACTTGCGCCGTCAACTATTAGAGGAGCAGAAAGAAGGTCGATTTGACCGACAACGAGACACTGAGAGTGGTTGATCTTAGCCTAGAATGCTATGCTATGACGAGCCTCCTATGCAGCGTGGCTACCGGTAGTGGGTCATAGATATTACCGATTAGTACCGAGAGCCTCACCACCTTCTAATGCGGCGTTGAGCTACAAGATGATGTCGATATTCGACATCTTCGCATCGTGCGAAAGGTTACGCCATAGGGCGCCATACAGCGAGCTGGACTGACTCGATGTTTGAACGAGCTTTCTCACACACAAAACAACGTCGTTGCTGCTCTTCGGATTGGAGTGGATCATCGGTCATCTGAGCAAATGGCCCACATCCGTCGTCTGCGTCATTGTCGTTGTCGTTGTCTGTGATTTGAATACCCTACTCCCTGGTGATGTGGTGATGGTTGACACCACGCGGCACCAATTCCTCTCGTGCGGTGAGCTTTTAATGAGTTACGTTACCTTCTCCTCACCCTCGGTAGCCGATCGGTCAAGCCGTACATCACCTTTTGACTAGACAAATATACGCCCGGGTATGCAGGTGGGGTACCGGGTCGGAGGAGCAGTCTTTCAGAGGGATAAATCTTTATTGTTCCACCGTCGTCTTCCCGGGAATGTGCTGGTAACTTCCCATCCCTATCTAGGTCGCGTTCGTTGTCCGATAGCCGACCGCGAAACCGAAAGTGTTCCTTTCCATGTTTGGCCGTTTCGGGGAGTTAGAGAGGAAGGGTGAGCGTACGCTAGAGTGAACGTTTGGATCGAGCGAACGGTCGGTTTGAAGATTACGGGAGCACAGGAAATTGCAAACTGCTGTGCTCCAGCTCCCGGGTTGGCTAACCCTAGACCGTGTGGCGTGTGGCGCTACTTTGCATACCGAACCTGTGTTTGTTCGCTGTCACTTTGGAGGAAAAAAGTGTGAATTGTATGCTTTCGAAGCGCCATTGTTTGGCAATATCTTGGAATGGAAATATATATTGTCTTTTTGGAACTTTTTTGCTTTATCGAAGTGAGTGTAACAATTGGGCAAGTTTTTGATTAAAAAACTCAATTCCTAAGGTTAAAATTAATTAACAAATCTAAAGAGAACTATGCTGAGATAGCTTACTAAATAGTAGCTGACTTATTAGGAGAATCATTAGCAATCCATGGCAGAAGAACTATGTCAAGGTAAGTGAGTTGAGTAAGTTACTTCGGAGTTCGTCACTCCAAATCTACTTCAGTTTCACTGCCAGACTGCAGTGTCACCATTGTAAAAACGTTCACTGCTGCGTCCTATGGTGCTCATAAAAAATGCCAAAGAAACGCCACCGCCAGCACGATGAAGCAAAATTGTCACATTTTCCTCGAGTTTTCCGTTGACCTGACCGCGGGACAGCCAACGTCCAATTAATCGTCAACGCTCTCGTTCGAGCCAACTTTGGCATGGCTTAGCGATGGCTGGGGCACCCAAGAGACACAAAAAAAAGTATAAAAATGGCTTGATCATCAAAACATCTTCACTCGAATCAAAATTAGATCCTGCCCAATTAATGCGACCTTCGACCAGTAGAAAAAGCAACATTGCACACGCCGTGCGGCATCATGCGCCTTCGGTTCAGGGTTGCGGACGAGAGTTTCGGTATCCTCGGTGGCCCTGTCACAGACTCTACTAAACGTGAATCGTGAGCAGACGATGAAAGAAGTAAAATAGAAGAACAGAAAATCGTGCCACCAACTGAGCAGTGACAGATTGAAGCCTTGTAGGTTCGCCAAGAAAAGTGTAGAAATCAGCATTAATAACGGTCATCAGCGATTGACGACTGACGGCTCAAACCATTGAGATCTGGACCGAAGTGATTGATACAACGAATCGAGCGAATTTTACAATTGCTACCCTCGGGGATTCCGATGAAACGCCGCTTGTCGCACTGCTTGTTGTCGTCGTAGCTGATGTTTCGGTTGCGTAATGTGATACGCACGAGAGGAGCTCCACCTCGCACATACGGCACAGTATATTATTTAGAGACCCGAGTGGAGAGGAAGGAGGCATGTTTTTGCGGAATTAGCTTCTGGTCGCCGGATTAATGTAGACTCAGCAGCAAGCTAGGGTGCGTTTCCTAGTGATTAAAAATGAAACGACTCCCTCGCGACCATCTCTTCAAACAATCAAAGGAAGCCGAGCGCATAGGATGGATAAGACTAACTCCACTACTACTGTTGCTCACTACTAATCGCTCGACAACGGACACAGTGACGTTAATCAAGATTGGCGATGCGCTGCGCTTCGTTGAACATAATATTTCCGTCACAAGGGCAACAGCCGCAGCACATTATTGTACGCGGAGGGGACTGTTGTTGTTGCGGTTTGATTACATCAATGTCTAGAAAAATTCCGCACGATGGCGGAAATTCGCAGTGTCGAGATGATACGGGGTGTATGGCGTGGGCACAAATTGACGGAAAGCACTTTTGGATTCGAAGCTACGATCCTTAGAACAGCTATAGAACAGCATGAAAGGAAAAAAAATGTTGGGAATGTACGATATCTGGAATGTATAATGAAAGGCTAATGCACGAAAAGTTTCGCTCGTTTGGTGATGACCCGCACTATCAGACAGCCGAACGGTTTCCGTCCATGATTTAAAGTGTGTGACAAGAGTGCAACAGAGCACTAGAAACAGACAACAAATCGGAAAATGGTGACAACCTTCACGCCACACAGGACACCAATATATCGCCTGTCAGATAGTACATGAGTTATGGTGCGATGCGTAGCACAATTGTAGATCAAATTTGGAGGCTACCTACATAGTAGAAAGGATTCCTAATGAGGTAATGAATCAATGGAAAATTCAAAGCCACAGCCATGGCGCTAAACAACCTCAAAACTCGAGCGGAAAGGATCTAACAAACCGCACCAGATACAGCATACACTCGTCACGAGCTGCATCACGAGGGTAAAAACT
The DNA here is from genome assembly GCF_943734745.1 of Anopheles darlingi. Taxonomy (NCBI): domain Eukaryota; kingdom Metazoa; phylum Arthropoda; class Insecta; order Diptera; family Culicidae; genus Anopheles; species Anopheles darlingi. The sequence goes on along the minus strand of NC_064875.1, from coordinate 3,490,596 downwards.
CAATTAAAAGCCTTCCGCCGGATCGAAAAGCGCACTAAATTGAAGAGCACCTCGTCTCACAAAAGGTACCGCGCAGTGGGGAGGTGCTGATTGACTGCAGCGAATCGAAGACAGACGCCCGAGAGTGGCAAACAACGCAAAACCGCGCAACGGCGACAACGAGGAACGCTGCGACTGCGATTCCAGCTAATGTTTACAGGCCACGAAATGCGCCCAGCAGCCTACAGGAAGGCCAGAGACTCGTGCCCAGGGCCCGGCGAGTTCATTGGAGATGATTTTCCACGCCCGGGCGTGTTCGAAAAGGGGATCACAGCACACCGCAGCGAACCAACCAAAGTGACCTTTCGGAGCGCTCTAGTGCTCGTTCGCGCTCGCCCAAGGTTAAGGAATTGCAGCCCCGTACTCCACGATTCTGTCCCGCTTGAACACCACCGTACCAGCATTCCACTCCGGAATCTGGTGCACACGAATGCAAATTGCATAAAAGCTCTTAAGTGGACTCGATCTTCTTGGGCAGGCTCGCTGGCGGGCACACTGACTGGCTGGCTGGCTGGCTGGCTTGCTAGCTCGACTCCTGAAACCCTCTTCTCCCCAATCTCCAGCTTTGGGGTTCACATATCGCGGCGTAGGAGCCAAAGAACGAAGAAAATTGAAGAGGAAAGTTACAAAAACAGGTTGGCCGTTCCAGGTTCGGTGCGAGCTGTCGTGCATCTCTCGGCTGCAATCTGCTGGTTCATCGCAAAGTCGTTGATGGTCAAACGGAACCGGTTTCAATTTTGGTTCCAATTCCATCCCAACTCTCAACAACAGCGAACAGCGAAGACAACAACGACGGTTGGCGGCGACGACTACGACGACGACGTTTGCCTATTCTATGGTTCTGGAACCGCACACACCACACTAAAGCGAAAGATCGTCGCCCTTCATCAGAGAACTCAACGATGCACAATTCCGATAGTTTGCACTTGAAAATTGAAAATTGATAATTATTCCAATTTGCTTTTAAGAATCCATATGTTTCCTTATACTGTATGCCCTTTTTTACAATACATTCCCCTCTCGATTGCATAATAAGCGACTTTTTCCGATATGGAAATGTCGAACGAGTAGAAAGGCATCATCGGCCGATGATAATGACGCACGAGCATTAATTTATGCTCCCCCTTGGTGAGCCGGCAACGAATCCCTCGTCTAAACGCTCATTACATGCTCCGTCAACCGGGATGGTGGTAGCTTCTTTTCGGAAGGCGAATCGTATGAAAAGAAATAAAACACAACGGGTAATGATCTCAAAAGGGAGATCCCCCGAAGAATCGACGAATTAAAGGTCCCTCCGACGAGAGAGTGTGTCCGATCGATCGGCTGATGGCTGCCTAATGATTTCCATCGGCACGCGACGGGAACGACGGTATCCATTGATCGATCGTATCGTAAGTGATGCGCTATCGAGCGCATCGACCGTCGAAGTCTATCGAATGACCTTCCTTCGGTTGTGCGATAGAGCGTGCCGCGAGCCCAGTAGGCAGGCGATATGAAATGCATTTCATGCTTGATGTAGATATGGCCGTCATTGGCCGTTTTTGATTGATTTGTGAACCCCTTTACGATCACTCCAATCGACCATCGACAGAAGAGAATTTATGGGTTTCAAGTAACGACAAGCAACCTTCTGCAACCTTCGGCTTCTGTACAACCTTCTGCTTCTGGATGAGTTACTACAAGGAGACAGTATAGAGAAGAATATTGCAGAAGCATCTCTGCAACGACCGAGAAAAGTGCATCCTTTAAGCCAATGAAAAGTGTGTTCAGCCAGCCACAAGTTCTCGACAAGTTTATTTGCTTTGGAATATTTTGTATGGCTTATCGAGATGCGAAATTTTAAAAAATCTGGATGTTAAACTCCGACCGGATTAAAACAAACGGCACTTGACTTCTGTCTAGACTTTTAGCGGATTTTGAAAAATACAGTTCTCCTTTGACCCTACTCCAACAATCTGAAGCTTCTCTAATGCACTCGAGTACCTATTCTGTGTACCAGACAGCGTTAACTTGTAACGAGCAGCCAAATTAACGAACCACAGGGTTTATGAAGACGCATCGTAGTGTAAACCTGCTTCAAACCTGCTCCCTCGCAGTTTGCCCCATTCACGCATAAACGCGAACCGCACGCACGATAGCATTTGTTGGAGCAGGTGAGATGGCAGTGGAAGCAACCACCGTCACCGTTTGGCTGTACGCCAACTGGAATATCGTTCTCCGCGGGGCGTTAAATTTATGGCGTAAAAGGCCTCATTCTCGCCCTTACCGCGTACAACACCGGTACCATACGGTACCCGACACGTCAGTCTGTGCAAAACTGGAGAGCTTTTCTGCAAAAAAAAAAAAAAAGAAGCGAACCCCGAACCGAAGTTTGCCAAGAACTTGCATTCCCTGCTGCTACGCTGGACGGGGAAGAGAACGAGAATTCGTTTCTCCCCGGGCTCCGAGTTCGACTCTCAAACGAAGCGAACGATACGAGTGGGATCATAAAATTTATGAATTATCGTTCGAATCCTGTCAACTGCCGTTAAGCTCCCGGCTATGGCCGAGCCGAGGGTCCCTAAGGCACACACAAGCGGGACCGGTGGCCACCGGTTGGCAACATTCCATCGAAGATGTTGCTCTGGAGGCGCGCAAAGTTGATTTTTCGTTACCAAGAATACGAGCATTCATTTAGTTGTGCCCGTCAGCGTTGGCTGATGGCGGTAGTAGTGTTGGCGGTGAGGGTCTAATTAAATTTCTGGAGCTTTTCCACAAAACCGCGCTTGCAAGCTCACCAGGGGCTCATCTCAACACGATCGTCGAGAAAGTGATTCCAGTGTGTGGGCTGCCGCCCCTTTGGAGCAAAGAAGGGGATATCGTTCCTTGGCATCCATTAATTTGTTTGCTGTGGTGTGTCTCTCCTTTTTCGTTCTACTCTCGTGCCTGCTATGCGCTCTATGTGTCGGACTGGCTGTCATTTTCGCCTTTCTATTGCTGATAAACATTTCCATTTTCACCTTCCAAGGGCGAGGCCGAGCCGGCTCGCTCGTTTGCTTGTTTTATAACTTCATTATTGACCCAACAATCCAGCGTAGTTTTGGGTTCGTACACGTGTATGTGTGCCGGTGTATGTGAGTCGTTGGAGGAATAACAACAGAGAATGTGATGAGGAGAGGCGAGACTGTGAGATGAAGTATTCCGCTTCTGCCACGAATCGAAGTTAATCGCCATTTTGATCCATCATCCAATCAGGCACATCTCTATTTTACTCTCTCTTAAATCTGTTTTCCAACCATTTTCGTAAGAATAGAGGAGTCGTTAAATTGGGCAGCATCTCGCACATAATGGCGAGACTTCCTGAATTGAATTGGAACGATTAGAATGAAGAAATCGTTGTCCAATCCTCGACGAAACGACGTACGAAATCTACAATAAATGGAAAACGATAAACGCCATAAACATATGTCCGCATTGGAATTGAAGCTTGTTGGTATGAGTTCCTGGGCAGAGCAGCGCTACAAATGTACAATGCATTTGTTGGAGCAATTTATGTTGAAAGCCAATTTCACACACCGAACTGCTGCACACCCTGTGTTACAAGGTGTCTCAATCCATAACCGACGATCAGTGAAAAACGAGCGAACTGAAGGCGTCCGAAACGAAAACTCACACGCACCGTCGCAAAGCTGTGATGGATATCTAATCGTTGCTCGCTATGCTTCGGAACCAGCAACGTTACTGACACACCGTCGAACCCTGTTTTCGGTCCGACGGAGCTATTTTCCATGAGCTGGGGACCTCCATTTTCCCACACGTACTGCGGCGCTGCCGCTGCTGTCGAAATCAATGAACCGTTGAATGTCGAATGGTGACCACCGGTCGGTCCGTGTTGGTTTTTGGTCCATTAATCTACTTACAAAATTATCTCTCCGAGCATCACTCGGGTATTTTTTTTTTTGCGGCTAGCAAACGATCAGTACCCGATCATCAAAATGTACCCAAGGTCGCAGTATTCGTAAGCCATCCATATGAACCGCAAACCAAACCACACAACAAGTCGCACCGAACGAAGCCGCGTGATCGTGTTGGGTCCATTCATTGGCGCCAGCCTTCCACTGGTGAGTGCTGCGGTTGATTGATTTTCGCCCATTTTTCCTTCCCAGTGGTTTCTTCCTACACACGATGTCTCTCCTATGCCGTTGGATCCAACCGACGAAAAAGAGGCTTTTTATCCCAAAGAGCATACACGCAATGCATGCACGGCGATGCTCTGAAAGCAGACTAAACGTATGCTTGCAGGTCATCCCCCGGTGATGAAGGACGTTAACTCGCATCTTCGAGCGATCACCAAATATGGGGCTCGTGCACTTAAAAACCAATAAAGTGACTCCGCTACAACCGGACCACCTCGGCATCGTGGTACCAACGAAGCTAATCGCGGAGCCCTCGGCGACCTTAGTACCATCACGCCCCGACCGATTAAGCACTAGGCGAGCACCATACTGGGACTGGTCAAGTCTTAGAAGGATAAACATATAGAAAAACATGAGTTCCACGGAGGCCGCGTGCCGGCAACGCAAACGAACAGCGATTTGTCATCGACGCCTATTTGTCTAATCGAAATCATGAAATGGTGGCTGCGGTTCCTTTGCCCAACAGCAACAGCATCTTTGGCATTCGAACAAACGCAACACATACACACACGCGCGCATACACTCTGCCATTGCTTAAACGTCCAAAGTGACACTATGCGTGTTCACCAATGTGCCCTTAGGGGCCCGCTCAAAGCTAATTAGACGCCACTCAGGACCAATTTTGAAGTAAGATGTTGACCGGACACCTTGGTCGCATGGCTTGCGGTGGTCTCGTACTCTAGGCACGTACGCCACGGTCTCAAAAAAGAAATAATTGAAATTATGAGACAGTTTTCCGGGGGCTCACGGATTAATGAGGACCGACTTTGCCATACCATGCTACACGAGGCCCTATCGCTGCATCGCTGCCCGTGCGATCGATAATTGGTGCAGTGCTTTAAGCAAAATCTAATTAATCCCACCGCGAGTGTCTTGCTATCCAACTAGGTAGGCGACACTTGAAGGGGCACGCTGGAGAGCAGCGTCGTGACACGTGTCTGTTCCAATAGATGATAAAGTACCTGAACAGAGTAGAAGCAAACATGGATAAAAGGTTGTACCGAATTCGTGAATGATTGCCACAAACACGATCTGTGCGAAAGACCCGGCTTGGGATTCGAGGATTCTAAGCCAATTCACAACAATAAAGAGTGTTAAAAGCTATCAGTAAAAGTACACCAAGCGTTGAGCTTCTTATTAGAAATCCGTTCCGTTGAAATTAATCTTCACCTAAATTGCGCTTTTCATCCCATTTCTACATACTCAAGCATACTCAAACATCCAACACATCCGACGTACTCACAGGCTTATACGAGGCTTACGCTGCTGAAAGGATAAGCCCCGCTATCGGGCAAACCATGTACGTACGTTCGCAGAGCACACGCACTCCACGTGACCCGAAGGGCTCCGTAATATTCCTTGAAAAGTCAAGAACCGTTGCTTTCCGCCATCGGGCCAACGAATGCTTCAAACATATTACATTCCCTCACCCAACGGCCACCGACGCTTATGTAACGACGACATAAACCCCAAGCTAAACGCCGCTTACAAGTCCCATCCCATCCAAACGTCGGATGGTTTGAACTGTGGACGGCGACTTGGCTTTGCTCAACGGCTCGTGTGCCGTGAGAGATTGTTTTCTAATTAATCAAAAACTCTTCAAAACTCGTACCCACGACGAGCCACAGAGCAATGGAAACGGGCTTCAGCCTCGGACCGGTTCGGTACGGGTCAACAAGCCGCCATTCTGGGCCGACGGCAAGGGCATTGCAGAAGAACGTCCGCACCAAGAATCGCTCCATCGGCGTGTGCCCGTTTCTCGGGCATCTTTTTCTTGCTTGCTTTTTCTTTGTTATTGCCTTAATGGCCCAGCCCGGCAGACGCAGACTTTTCCTCGTTTGCCAAAATCGACTTTCTGGGAGAAAGTTTGAATCCACGGTTCGTTGTGCTTCGTGCAGCGGGAGAACGCATTCCCCGACAAAAGTACAGTTAGCCTATTCTTTATCATCAACGGTCTCCGCGGAATTCTTTTTCGATGGTGCGCAAGTAGGGGTAGTGGTAGATGAAAAGGCGGGATGCGAGTTGAATAATGTCTTCAAGAGTGGTACATCTGTCTCTGTTTTTGTTGTTTTCGTGCGCATTGCTCGCACGGGCTGTTGGTCCGAACATTGCCGAGGGCCGCAAGGCAACTACCAGACCAGAGCAGAATTTATAAAAAGTGCCTCGCCGATTCCACGGAACCGTGATTATGAATTCATGTTAAGAGACCCGGGGATTTTCATTCGTTTGTACCACGCGTTTTTGGTGTTCCTTGCCCAAGGTAATGTCGAAGAAAAACGGCCGAAATCCTCGTCCAAATGGGATTATACAAGGTTCTAATGGATTGCCTAAAATGGAGACTCTTTTAATCCTTTCCTGGCGGTGCGACGATCACTTTTTCGTCGACGATTGCATATCGAGTCGACATAACACCGAAAGCCCCTAGCGCTATGCAATTCGAGCAATGATCTTCGAGTGAGTCGGTTTTCGAGTAGATCTGTCGTCGACAAACACGATCGAGGATCGATGTGTCCAGGCTAATATGAAAGTGTGTACATGCTAAAATTAGCTCGAATATCGATATTGATTGATTGCTTGAATATTGATGAACAACTGATTATTTAGTAAAAGGGTTTTATGATAAAGATATTTAAGTAGTACAACGGTAATAGCCTTAAGATCGTTTTACTAGTCCCACAAAATCTGAAGTGCAATTATTGGAAGATAAAATTAAAAAGAGATTCAATAGCCTCAACAACTTACATGATACTAAGCAAACATTAACTTAATACTAAGCAAACGGTTCGTTTTGGAAAGGAGAGTGTGAGTCTATCCCATGCCAAAAAAAAAACACAATCATCTAGACCATTCGAACCGATCATATTGACATCGAAGGTGAAGGATGAAGGTGAAGAGAGCGTCCGGAAACACATTTATTGAGTTGCGATGCTGGGCGTCTAGTCTAGGTGCCTTTTCAAACCTTGGCACCACAGCAAAACAGTAGCTACGCACCCAGCGAAGAGCATAAACGAATGCTAACCGAAGGAACGCAGAAGCAAAGGAATAGAGAGACAAACAAAGTGGAAGCAGGAACAGGGGATGCATAATGACCTGTTGGATGATGGCCCGTGCCAACGATGGGCGCGAACACACACGGAGGGCGCCGACGGAAAACAAGACGAACACGGAGTAGTGCGTCTTGGGATGGTGTTTTGTATTTTTAACTCAATGTTAGCGTGCCAACACTACCGCCCCGATCGACCACTCACGCCGTAAGCATCTCTTCATCAGCGCGAGAGAGTGAAGGATCCCTGCACTGGCACCCGGCGAAGCAACGGCTTCTCGTAATCTGTGGCGACCATCATCATCAACTTCGTGCGAGGTCCGTGGGTGATTCGCAGTCATAACTTGCAACTAATAATACCTACAAGAAGGTACAACCATACGCACACGAGAAGTGGTACATTGATTGGTAGCTGGTGAGGCTGGCGACTGCTACACAGCTGTTTCGGACGATGATGGTCATTGCTGGCAGGATTGCATATGACACACATTTCGTACGACTGAAGCCCATGCCACCGGCCAGCAGCTGGGCGCGACCGTTAAGTCCCGATAGCACCGCTACCTAACCGTTTCACATCACTTCACGCATTGCTCGGTACCAGTGCCATACTTTTTGTACAGCGGTCACGCCACCAACGCATTACGTTGTTTGAGTTATCTTTTGTTTGATCCGATTGCAGCATTAAAAATGCATTTTAATTTCCCTCAACATAAACAACCCCCAACCAAACCGGCAACTGTTTCACTAATTAATGAGCAATCTGTGCCAGCATCGTCGAGCTGATGATTTGTTTTGCGTGGCATTAAGGCGCACCCTTCTATCCGCATCAAGAAGACTTCGAGATATGCCTCATGAGATGCGACGCGGCATCAACGTCAGCGACGTCAGCACCGTCTAATTGAAGGATGTGTCCACACATTCCCGCGTTGAAATATGCTTCACACATATGACCATTGACGCGAGAGCAAAGAAAGAGAGAGACGAGATACAGCAGACACAGAGTGGCATGAGGTCATGCTGATGCTGCTGCTGTCAGCGCCACCGCCCGCAACGAACACCCCCAAAAATCGCGGATTGCGCAACAGCAACTGAGCGGCTGAGACGCTCGTGAAAGTAACGGACGAACTGCGGCTGCCGAAATCGGTGAGGTAATCGTTTCACTGACCGACCGGAGACGGAGAGAGAAAGAGCGCCAACGAGCATCGCGACATGCGAAGAAATGCAAAGAAATGAGGAACATAAGCGAGCACGTTGAATGGTACGCCGCCGCTGCCCCATGTGAGTGTGCATGTTGACGCGGCCACGTTAGAATCGAATCAATTCGGATTAGTTACGTCTGTTGCGCGCCTGTCGAGTGTGAAAATCCGGGGCCTGCCAGCACCTTGGCCGTTGGTCACCGCACAAAACGACGACGGCGAAGGAAAGGGTTCGGCGGTGCGCTCAACGACGATTATCGTATCATTCACGCCGTCCTGATTGACGTCTAAACTTCTTGTGGCACGCAGAGCGCGTGGCAGTCTGTAAGCTTGAAAGGGGAGATTTATCGATGACATTCGAGGGCAGGACATGAAAAGATGACGGGAAATTGGTTTCGAAAAATGTTTTGAATTGTTTAAAACAAATTTGGAAACACTTTTCTACCACATGCAATACGCCTTCAACGGAATCTCTTATCTAGAGGAATTTATGCTGCAATCATGCCGAGCACAACGGTCATGATTAGCTTAATGGTTCTCGAGATTGTTATGCTGCGACGAATGTTTTTGTGGGTGCTCCGGACCTGTAGAGCATGGAACTGGTAGCACTAGCGTCCCACTGGGACCACCGGACCATCTTCATCATCAAAACGTGCTGTGGGTGGCCATGAATCATGCCGAAAATGATTCTTAAACCCCCGGACTCCGCGCAGGTCATGGTGCGAAGGGGTGAAAGGAAAAGGGTGAATGGGTGGCAGGCCCCAAAAACACACAGATGGAATTAGACCAATTCCTGGCTGGTGCAGTGCAGTGAGCGGCATCTGCGCCGACTGTTCCAGTTACACACGACGCGACCATTGCTCATAAATATGTTACAACACCGCGGTACGGCACGGCACGGCACGGCACTTCCCGGAGGAGAACATACTGCCACAGGCTTCGTAGTCGTATGAGAAGTTGCAAGACGCCGGCCAGCGGGTAGAAAGAAGCTCAGTTTAAGTAATGTGTTTTTGTGCAAACAGAGAATTATGATTATTGAGGCGGAACCATGAATCTGTGTGCCAGATTGGTACGACACGTAGCTGTTGCATTTGAGTCTGGAATGTGTTGCATTTTATGAGTATTCTGGTTAGTAGTAGATGTTAGTTGTTTTCGTAAAGTATACGACAAGACTTGCCCTGAGAAGAATAAATAAAACATGAGAACAGAAGAGTATTTCTATGCAAGAATATTGTTGCGAAAAGGAAAGAGAAATTTCCTTCGAGTACGCATTAAATTTTCATTTACTTAAATTGCCCTTTTACAGATCGCGGTACCCAAAAGCGAATCCTTTTTGAAGTTGTAAATATAAACTGGAATTTTAAGCTTCTTTATCCACAAACCATCCCATCCATCCCACATCGCAACGAGCAACCCAGATTCCGATTCCATTAATTTATCACATTCCCTGTCGATTGGATCATATCGCCAGCCAGCATCCCCAGCGTTGCTCGGTTGCAAACAGGCAAGTTAATAACGACGAGTATGCACGCAGCACCCATCGTACCACCGCATAGCATCTCGAGGAATGTTAAACGTTTGTTGACCCCGAAAGACGGAGTTCGTTCTGTCAAAAACCGCGATCGACCTTTCCCCGTCGTTCACACACATCGAACGTCTCTATCGTGCTCTCTCTCTCTGAGCTAACTAAGCCGTGACGTGGAGAGGTTGCAATCGCGCGAGACAGCTGGCATGGAATGGACGACCAATACAGCCAATGGGATGAAGATGGACGGAATTCACAAAAAAAGCGATCCCAATCCGAACAGCATATGCGATCCAGCCCGAGAAGGGAATAGGTGCCACCGTCGGAGCTATGACATTCGAAACTTCTCTTCAGCTACAGCACGAACCGAACCGGGCCAAAGCACCGAAAAGGGATGTTTTATGAGCATCACCAGCAGCATCAACAGGATTCAATGCCGCGCAAAAGGGTGTATCGTTACCCGGGGGAATTTATTTTCTCATATTTTTTTTTGTGCAGGTTTTTGTCTCTCTCGCTTGGGGAACGACCGGGTCCACCGATCGATGGATGGCGTTGCCCGAAAGCCGACACCCGCAACGAACAAGAGATGCTCGGCATACGTATTTGGTGCGCTACAACACAGCACCATCACCAGCATCAGCCATCTTGCCATGTTCGGTCCTTAAATGCAATCCGCTTGTTTTCCTTCTGGAGCCAGCAGAGCGCCTTCTACCTCGTGCTGTAATCCTTCAGCCGGTTATATACATAACCGAACGAGTTATGACACTTTTCAAGATTTGGCACACCCGCACACCAGGGAAAGGGGAAAACGGATTTGCATAAATAACGATACTTTTTAACAGGTTTAGGAGGGCACCATATGGAACAGGGGATGTGCGGGCGAATCGGGATGTGCCTTGGAGCAACAGGACTCGCCCTCACGGCTCGATGGAATGCTGTCAGGCGGGTGCACGAAGCTCTGTGACCATATTCGTGTGAAATCGATTAAGTTTTACGGAATCGAACACGCACCTCACGTCAGAGATTCCAGTCCATTTGTGGACAATCGAAATGAAAACATCGAATACGAAGCGAACGAAGTGGACTTGGGTGAATGCATGCAGCAGCACGCGACATACAATCGAAATGCATGTTTTGGAGCAATCAAACATGTATAAAGGTGCATCATTGCGAAGTCAATGTTTAAAACCAGTAATGTAATGATTGGAGGATGAGATACCAACGTCTGGGAGCGACGACCGACAAGGACGAAAAAGATTATAAGGATAAGTAGAAAAGTTTTTACCGTAACAGGCAGAGGGTAATTCAAAGTATTATCGTGGAGGGATTTAGTAGACAACCACGCATCTCTAGGAACTGAGAATCCGCGTAGCTAAGCTTTTAAGATAATCCCGTATATCCCTAGGATTACGAAGCCGAGCAAGTGTATTCGAAAACATAATTCTTCGCAAACAAAAATCTGAGTAAACAAAAACGATCCTTCGGTTCATCTTTGTGAGATTTTGAAATTGATGGTTTTAATCTAAACTTAACATTAGACTTATTGTAATAATGGTGAAGTGTCAGCCGAAAAACTGAAACAAGCAACAAAGAAGTTACAGTACGATAAACAGTTACAGTTATAAGTTACAAAAGACCAATCTCTAAGTATGTTGGAGCGTGTGGATTCCAATACTCCCTTGGATTACACATTCGACGTACGAACTACATGACGCTATGGAGAATCTAAACAAGCACCATAGCTACTGGACTCAATTGGGCATTATTTGCACAAATACCACACCATACAACACGAACACGTAACACATGGTTCATATGTCAAATGGGAGAAACTCGCCCCATGATAATTAAACAACATTAAACCCACATTACTCAACCTACCCGTGCAAACGCACCGATCCTTCTGCCATCGTTGGCGGAGATATTTTTCATCATACAAACAGTCAAGCAGCAGGTTATGAAAACCAACAAGCACCACCGGGGACTACATACGGAGACTCACCGGATCTGGAATCAATGTTTAATTATTTGTTCTCACGATTAACAGCATGTAATACGCCATCCCTTGGCCTCTTGCTGCACAAACCCCGAACCATCCGTTTGCGCAACCAGCCAGCCAAACCAACGCACTGCTCTGGCCACGCACACACGTACCAACGTCTGCGACCATGGACTTGAATAACAACCGCGAACACGGTAGTCCACAATGTCTATGCTCGGTGCGTGTGACCCATAGCCGAAACGGCTGTGAGCAATTAATGCTCAAAATAGTGGGTTCCTGGTCATCCTCCTATAGTGCCCAGTACCTCCTCTCTTCCAAAAACGACCACAACTGACCTCGTGGCATACTAATTTATAGTCTCAGCAATTAGGGTTGGGCGGGCGAGGGAATGACACTATTTTGGCACTCGTTCATGGTATGCGGAAATAATGCGCCATTTTGTACCGGAATAGCCGAGGTGTGTCCGAGCGAGCGATGGCACAACTAACCACCGTACTACACACTCGCTGACGGAATGCAGGCCGAATTGGGTGACAATGGTGAAGCTCTGGTACGTCAATGTTGAGACCCAGTTTCGAGGCATTCAGGTTTCTGGACAATGCTTGCCCCTTAGGTTGACCATGGATGGAGGTTGATTGTCAACTCACACAACGTTTCCACTGAAAAAAAAACAGCCAACCTTGACCACCATCTTTCGCTTGCGTTTCGATCGTCGATCTGTGACGATCCCCAGCGACTCACATCACGTGATCGCAGACAACAACGCAGCTCACCGATAGTCGCTTTGGAGTCGCGTGTTGGAAAACCAGCAGCAACAGCTCCGGCAGAACTGGTTCACATCATCTTCATCAACAACTTCGTCCAGTTCCTCCGCTTCGCTGTGAGGTCATTGCTTCGTTCCGTGTCCACCAGAAAGTAAACAAGACGAACATCGGATCGGAATGGCTCAACGAATTGGAACGACAAGGCAAGAACCGGAGTGTGGAAAGCCGGTATGCCCCTCTGACGTTCGTGGTTTACTCATTACCATCTAGTTCGTAATATAGGGAAGCATCGGTGCCGTTATTTCTTCCACTGTTCGCTCCATCCGCTGACTCATCGATCCCCATCGCTGGAAAGTCTGAATGGAGGTACAGCTGGAAAAGGAAATGCAAACACAATCTGGACAAACACGCACATGGCCGGAGTTTGTCGATTTTTTATGCTTTGGATCACATTCAGTAGGAACCGATCTAATGGATGGAATAATGTGATCTACATCTTGCCTTAGATCACGAACTCTAGAGCGTTCATACAGCATCATAAAGCGATCCTTATGAAGACACAATACTCTCCGTATGGGCAGAAACAATGGGTACACAATGTGGCTTGATGATATCATACCAAAGACGTACAAACTCGTTTGCTACTCGTATGCAGATTTACGCCAACGGCACCACATGCTGCGCTACAGAAGTTCTGGCGACTGTCGCCTTGCCTGACACTGAATGATCTAATGGTCAACCCCGCGTGCCCATCGTTTACACGATACGTCGCGTGAGTTGCGATGAACCTTAATTGCTCCCAATTAATATGTGGACACTCTGACCCTACCCTACGCACCCTCGCTGCCATGTTTTCTATCATCAATCGGACCTACGGATAGCGTTCCATTGTTATCAAGCAATTTTGACCGAGTATACCCCTCAGTGTCAGGTTTCGAACGTCAATAGGACGTCAATTTTTACTGCGGTCAAAGCCGTGATGGTGCAGACACAACTGCTTTGGACAAAACAGACTGACCTCGGACACACCGGATTCCAATGATGGTCACCATATCGTGATTTTGCCGCGAAACCGAGATCGTGTTGTTAGTAGTCAGCGTGGAACCATTTTTTTATAATCACTTTTTCCGCCGATTTACGAAAGACGCACCACACCGGAACTATGGCCAATTCCGGGCGGCCCATTCACTGGAGTAATCAACACCGTGGTCGTTTGATGGTGCTGCAGTCCGGATCAGCTAACAAATCGTTGAACACACAACACGCGCTGGGCAATCGCGAATGATCTAAGCAAGAGCGCAATAAAATGGCCAACCGATTACGAAACAACCGCAGCCATGGTGCCATAAAACTCATGATCTTACGGTGCCCTCATGCCGCGATCGAGTAACTTGCTTCACCTTCAAATGAATCGCGTGTGGTGCGCGGTGTTCGATTTTGGCAGTTTCGTGGAAGGTTATAAGCGGGTCCACGTACCACTAAGGGGTTCCAATGAATCACACCTTTCTAACGGGCGTGCGCGTGTTGGCGGTGGTTGCGCCGTGTGTGTGTGTGGATAGAGCGCATTCGAACCCCAGGAGAGAAAGCTGCATCATTGTAAGGTGCTGCAACAATTAATCAAATTATCAGCTCGCACGGTGCTTTGGACGGTGCGTTACGAAACGAAACTTTCGATCGACGGAAAGTGAGGAAACGCAAACGATCCTCGATAGTTATCTCCATTGCTTCTCATGCTGAGGAGTGCTGGCAGACTCATTATCGCCTATGTAGTACGATGTCTGGTTTGGAGACGGCTGACTACGGAATAGACGTGGCCGTTCGACGTCCAAGACGTACAACAGAGCGACCATCTGATTTCTTATGTTGGCGAAACGTGTCGCAATCCATAACGCAGCGCGAACCGGGAGTGTTGCCAGATTTTTATGCCTCCGTTTCTTGAGGGTCTTGACCCACACTCTCCCGGTCCCGGGAGTCGAAACCTGACTGCTATCTATCTTCAAAGCACCCCTACCCCATAACCTGTGGCGCTACTCAGTGCAGCCACGCTCGATTGGTAAACGACGGCGGTTGGCAAACGATTGGACGATACTGGGATGGAGGTCGGTCGGTGGTGCAATGAGAGTGTCTGTTTCATCTCAGCCCACCGGCTAGCCAGGCAAACCTGTTGCCGATCTACCGATCTCTGATACCCTGGGTAAACACACACATCTAAAACCATACTGAACCCGGCGGGCGAAACCGTATCGACGGTATCGAATTCTATTTATTTGCTCTGGCTGCTGGCAACCTTGCGGAGTGAATAACACATGAGGCCACTGCCGCCGGGATGTAATAATGTTGGGAAACCAAGCAAGAGACAAAAGGAAGCGCTTCTAGTCGGGTCAGAAGAATGTAATAAACTTTGAAGCGCAACGAGAACGAGTTCAGCTAGTGTTGCGCCCTCGAACGATGCTCGTGGGCCAAGAGATCGATAAACGTCTCGTTGCTGGCGCACTAAGTGTCATCATGGGTGACATCTGTGTCATCTAGCGAACCCCTCAATAGCGGTGCCGTGGGTGCCCCAAGTCCACACACCTTTCCAAGGACTCTTGGGGACATCCTCTTAACTGGTCGTAGCTCCGCGTTCGTTGTAATGCAAATTGAAAAATTGCAATTTATTAAACGCGATGATGCTGCACCAGCACTACCTACCACCGTTCAATTCCGCCTCCATAGAGCTGGCACACCACCATGCCGGTGCATCGCTATGCAAATGTATTCCGGGATGGATGGGCCAACGCGCTCTAGAGCAGGCGGAGTAGACCCTTCAGACGAGCGCGCGCGCGAGCCAGCGGATTGTCTGCCGCCCATTCTCACTAGCCCAGTACCGTATATTAAATTCCATTCTTGTCGTTGTCACCGAGCTATCCGCCATACCGTCTTGCACGCCATTCCACGTTCATCATAACGAGCACCTCGGTCATACGCTGCTCCACCTCCTCTCTCCTGTTGCGTAGAACAACTAGTGCTGACAGTGAAGACAGAGAGGAATAGCGCAAGTTCGAGGGTTGACAGAGGTTACCTGACGCGTGCAGTCGTGACGCGGAACGTAGAAAGTATATTTAAAGCATAGCGGTCCGTAACATCAGCGTTCTATGAGGGGTGGCCATTGAAGCTGCTTTACGTACCTGAAATCGAGAACGAGAAAAAAGAAAATATTAGTTTATGGTGCCATGCTCAACGTGTGTTTGCGCCAAGCTGCAGTTCTAGCCCAGTCAGCCAATCAACGTACATTCTAAAGCAAATTTTCAGTTAACGAGCACAAACTCTCCGCTGCAATGCACGAAACATCCTGTTCCGGCTAATTACACGACGCATTTTGTATATTTCTTTGTGGCCCCCCTTTTTGCCTCACATCACAATCCACCCAACGGCATAAACATAGTGTAGCATAACGATGCGAACCAATCTAACACGTGTTAACAGCGATCATTACACCCGGAGTAGATGGAGTAGCAGCAGCAGCAGCAGCAGCAGAACCAGTACAAGATCTACCCGGTATACCTTTGACGCATCGAAATTGCGTCTGCTGCAGCTTCGTTTTCGATCATGCAGATGTTGCGGTCAGTGGCAGAAAGCAACAGAACATACGAAAGACAAACGTCGCCGTTCTACACCTCTGCAAAGGGTGCTACATCATTTAAATAATATTCCGGTGCCTCGGGCATGGTGCATCTTGCACATGTGTTGCATCTTGCACATGTGTTGCATCTTTTTTATTGTTCGCCCGGCCGGCGGTCTGGCCACACGCAGGAACATGCTGATGAACCTGAGTCACCGGCTGAGGCCGGCCGGAGTGGAAAATGTAAGGAAAAACCAATTACTGGGCTAGTGGTGGTGGTCACTGGGGGCGCTGCTCCTAATGACGAGCCATTACAGGCGCCGCATTAATGGTGGAATAAGATGAACGCAAACGCTAGTGTTTCCCCGCATTAGTTGGACCTAACACGATGCTCGTCAAATCATTAGAAGAAACACAGTAGCCGCTATGTATGGTTTTCAATGTGGTGTAAGTGCAACGCATACCATCTCAAATAAAATAATAAATGCTAAGCGATATGCTCACTTTCAAATGGTCAAAGGTTCCTTTCAAGTCGCAAGTACATTAGCAGTCACGTTAATCCCAGATAGGCGAAAATAAGTTGCAGGTTATTTGCAGAAGAAGCATGAAAATAAAGATGAAAAGCTCTCTAGCTCTTAATGATCGCTTTGAGCAGCAGAAAAACTGAAACCTCCGACGGTTGAAGGCACCGGAACAAAGAAAGGTGATGAAAAGATAAATGACCGTTTCCCTTTCGTCGCACGCGGACGTCGACTTCATGTTCTTGCTCATCGTTAGATCTGCGTTTCCATTCATATGGATTTTATGTGTTTGCTCTTTCAAGAGTCGACGTACTAAAACAAGTTGCTACAAGCGAGAGCTCCAAGCGAGTTCTAACACTTTCTCGCCGGCTCACAAAAACCGGTCCAAAGACAGAAATGTTTATTTGCTCGCTGCTCGCCTCACTGCTACACAAGAAAGCACATAATCTGATGAAAAGGTTTAGTAATAAATACAATTAAACAATGCACTGATGTGTGTTGGTTAATCTTTTCTTTCGCCAACACCTCATGGGCTTCCTCCCCCTGTTTATGTGTGTTCCACATAATGCTAGAAATATGAATTTATCAGTGAGGCGCTAGCCGTTCTCACCGTCATTCTATGGCCACGTAAGTGAAAGAACGGGTTCGCCACAAAACAGTTCTAACCCGTAACACCGTGCCTGCCGCCTCACATGCTCCAGTGTAGCGTGGCGGACGTTGGCTAATTCAGCAATTCCGGTCATTAAGTAATCCATCTATCGCGGCAGAAAGAATAAGACAGCATGGGAGATAGAGAGAAAGAGAAAGAGAGAGGTATGAATGGCAAACATACGGCCACCACCCACCGGGGCCCTTGGGTACTTGGTTCCGTAATGGTCGCCCCTAAATAAAGCAACAGCACACACCTCGAGCAGGAAAGGCGAAGGAAAAACCAAAAGCTCCAACCTTTGTGTTGAGCTTGGAAATGTTCTGGGTCTAGCCCGGAAAACCCAAGGCCGATTCGTGACGCGACTAGAAGCCTGGGTATTTGGGACTGGTACAAGTAGTAAAAACAAAGCAACAACCTAACCTAAGTCGATGCCGAGAACTGGAACGGAACCGACATACGAGAAAATTTATGCCGCACTCACAGACCACCACATGACAAGGGTTGCGGCGGGGCATTGCGTATTGCGGAGGCATTGGAAACACGGACCTCTACTAAAACATGGAACTCACTAACCAACATCATAAGGGGCCACCTCCATATAAGACTGAAAGCGTTGTGAGAAGAAGGGAACCGCAAGACGACGATGACGCCTGTGGTCGCTTTACCCACATGCCAAGGGGTCACATGCCACCACCAGCCGCTGCAGCGGCCGAATGCAAATACAGCGACGAGAAAAAGGGGTTTGCCCGAGGACCAGCACCTTTTTGGGTTCTGCCGACGGGTTGACGCGACACCGAAAAGTACGCAAACATTACGATGATGATGATGATGATGGCGGCGGCGGAACCACGATGCCCACGGTGGTCCAGAGAACGCTTACCCCCGAGGGGGGGAGAAACAACGGAACCACTCGAGAAGGAACCCGATCTTTTGATGGTCTTTCCCCAGCGATGGGGGAGCGAGAATTAGAAGACGCAGGGTGCGACCAAACCGCTCGAACAACACACCTTGTCTAATCAGAGAATGGCTATGTTAATGCTGGCTATCGCTTGTTTCGTTTCACTTTTAGTGTCGCCCGCGGCCTCTTGTGAGCCGCGCGCATTAGTCGGCGAACGGTTAATCTCCATCTTTCGGTTTTTTTTTTGGGTTAAACTCCAAAAGAGTTCAAGATAACCTAAATGACCCATTCACAGCGGAGTCGCCGAGTCTGTTCGCGCGACAGGAATGTTAATACTCGTTTAACTTTCGACATACCGGGGCGACAACTGGGAACTAGAAGCCTTCTAAGGCACGCACACACTCGCGTAGCTGAATGTTGTGCCGTTACCTTCGCCAGAAGACCTTGCGACCTCGCTGAAAGACAGTCCGTCCGTCCACGCCCCAAAGCATAAACCTTGCCACAAACCAGACAACCAAGACCAAGTCCACGACCCAGTCCGTCAATCGAGCAATTGGGCGTGAAATGTGAATTTTCTCGCCCAACGCGCCCAGGGTGCTGCCAGGGCTTGCAGCCGGCTCAATTGGTCAAAATGGTTATTAGATTAGAGTGACCACCGAGGGGTGGATGGTGGAGGGGTAGCGCCTTCGGTATTTGTCCCCCACGCAGACGGACAGCTGCTGGTGAGGGGGGGTGGGGGGGGGTGGCGAAGTTCTAGAAAGGGCAAACGAGACAGTTGGAATCAATCTTCCAATTGTGCCTCGCTTGTAGTTCGCTGGACTGGAGAGCTGGATTCGCTGCTAGAGAACGAAACCATTAGTGGTGGGACCGTAAAAGGTTCAGGAATTGCATGCCCAGCTCGACACTATGTTGCCTTCAATGGCCTCAATACTATCCCCAAGGGGTATAGACTTTTGGAGACTGTCAATTGTGGTGATGACGTCTGTGTGCTGTACGAGATCCATACAGAACCGGTCCGGACCTATGAGATAACCCCCCTCTGTCCATGCGTAACAGCTGCTGTCGTTGGGTCATTGGCATTGAATTGAAGATAAATGGCGAAGAAGTTTATAAAATAAACGTCCTGCGTCTGACTGTAAATGCAATACCAATGGTGCCCCCCCCCCCCCCCCCCTTCCCCCATAAGAGCTGGTCTTCGTCTGCAGCCATTCATCGATTGGAATCCAGCAAATGGCAGGGCCACATGTTGGATTTTGTGGTCGGGCGTTTAAAATAGCGGCCAGCTCTATCGTAATCAACACATTCTGTTTACAATGGCCAAGCAGCTTCTTGTTGCCCGATAGAAACCATATTGATTTCGCTTCCAAACACCAAATCATACGCGAACTGAACACCTCGTACAGGCGAAGCCTGTTGCTGGCCAAGAATCTAGACCATGGGAATTGCACAAATATTTAGATCTGCGCTAAATGCCTCTGTACACACACTGCTCTCACTCTCTCTTTCTCCCTCTCTCTCTCTCTGTCTTTCTAGTGGGCAGACCGAGGCCCTCTTTTCATCTGTTGCCCGCAAGACACGGAGAACCGCGGTGAGCTAGGCAAGCGCCAACACACCAACGCAACGGGGGCATTTCCAATTGTTCATGCGCTGTTCACGCAGCGCACACTTGGTTGGGACTGAGTGGCGTCGCCGTACAAGTAATGAGCAGCTTCCCATATTCTCAATCACGTTCCAAGACCAAGACCGCACACCGCACCACATAATTATGACTAAATATGTTACCCACTTGTCGGGCGTTCGCACACAGTCCTCGTGCAGTTCCATACCGAGCGCCAAGGAGGAAACAATAAAAATGGTTAAAATACTAACGGTAGGAACGGCCAAATGGTTAAGCTCCGGTTGACCTCCTGTCGTGTGTTTCTGCAGGCTGTGCTAGACACTAATAACATTGCTCCCACCTGCCGCAAATCTAGGCCGTTCAAAGCACACAATCACAATCGAAAACAATCCGCCTGAAGCGCCTCTCATCCGGTGTGTGCGTGTGGAAATCGCGAAGCTTCCGAGACAGTTTCGCTTTCGATGGTGCACTATTAGTTGAGAGTTGTACCATTTGAAGGTACCAATATAAAAAAAAAAGATCCATAACAACATAATTGGTATATTGGAAATCTAATAAAATGCAAACCATGCAACTCAACTGATGAACTAATCCTAACTAACTGGTCAGTCACTCCAGGATAAATTTAGTTTTCAAAGTATAATCATTCAATTACAAAATCACACCACAATCGCTGAATCCATCACAAAAGTTCCATAAAAGCACCCAGCGCATTCGAGAGTACATGCTCAACTGTAATGCTATTACAAATCAGGAGTCTCTTGAAGGACAAACAGTGATACGGGTCGAAAAGGGACGATAATCCTTTCAAAAGCTTGGCATTCCAAATGCAAAACAAATAGACCGGCTAACGCCGTGCCTAAATGCAGCACTATTTCTGCCAGTGGCCATTTGCTTTCGTTGATTGTAATCTGATTCGCAGAATCCTTTTCATACCCGAGGGGAACGAAAACCTTTTCTCTCGGATAGTTCCATTCAAGATGAATTTGTTAGATCATTCGTTGTGTAAACTGGGTTCGTAGTTTACCAAATATCTACCAAACGGGTCCTTCTTCCATCCAACAACCAGCATTTTGCACTTCCACATCTGAGTTTTGGTTTTGCAAATTCGACGCCGTAATCGTCTGCAACGTTCAATCCCAAACGCCAGCTTTTACCCCCTAGAGACGCTCAAATGTTAATACAATCAGACGATTGGCGCAGCGTAACCGGAATGCCCATCACCATGGTCTCTGCTCCATTGGATTCTTCTTCCCCAAACCGATGACTCATTCCTTCCGGAGGGAGAGCGCTTTGAACCCAATAGGCCCAACACAATAAAGGAACGAGAACGGGGCAAAGGACAGAACCTTGACGATCTCTCCGAAAGCTGGCCTCCGTTCACCCGAGCCAGCACCAACCGTACCTTATCTTCCGGGCATCTTTCAGGCACACCAGAGCGGAGCATACACCAAGCATCGAAACCTTTTTTCATTTGATTAAAATCGGATTTTCTCTTGTGAAAACAAGAGACACCGGAAAGTGAAGGAAAGAAAAGAGAAACGAAACGAAAACACACACATCGAACCGGGCATCGAACATAATCCGCTTACATGCTGATTTGTAGCCGCGATGAGCGTTGGAGAGATGGAAAGTCGGGAAGAAGCGTTTAAGGGGCCGGCGAGTAGAAGATACGATCTGGCCTTCTTGAAGATTCTTGGCTTCCATTTTGGAACCTGACCGACCGATTTGACGGATCATAATTGAACGCTTTGTCGACGAAAGCTTCGCGAGAAATCTTACGTTGAGTTGAGTGTGTGTTTTTGCTTCATATTGTTCGCTTACAGCAAATCGAACTGAGAATTATGAATCTCTATGTTTTGCGACAACATAATCCCGGAAGAGTCTCGGAATCGTTCTACAACTAGACCACCGAAGCACTTCACGTTGATAAATACCTGCTCTCGCTGTACAAATAGCAGCTTAAGCCAAAGAAAGGTTTAGCTGCTTAATGGTTTCGCATCATCTTCGCCTCACTAATGCACCGGTAAACGTGCATTCCTCTTTGAAATGCTATTCGCCAACTCACGACCCACGGATCGCACTGTAAAGGGCCGTCTCACAATCAGGCCGCACAGCCCACACCCCCGACCGGTACCGTACCATATGCCAACACAGTTTCTCTCTCAGTCAATCTCTCAGCAAATGGACCTCAACAAACATTTACTTAGTGGACCGGAAAAATGGCCGTTGGAAATTGAAAATTACTTCACCGGGCGGCTTCAACGCGCCACCAGTACCACCATCTCCGTCGTCGCCGTCTTTAGCCTTGCTAGGACATTAATTGAAACGAAAACTCGGCCCTTCATCACCTACAAGCCAACCGATACACCCATCGAAGCAATGGAAAGGAGCAATTTGTTTAAGCTTTTCCCAGCTTGGGCTTCCTGGCGAATTCTGGCACCACAATGTTGCAAAGAAAGTAAGGAAGGAGAGGCGGAAAGGTCGGATTTTCTTTCGTTGCACCGGCGATGGCGATGGCGACGACGTGGCGCGCTGATGACAAAGTGAGTCGGCAATGAAAGCATTCGATGCACCGCCGGAGCTACAACAGCTGCAAACAAAATGAATCCACGCGCGAGCGAGTGGCTTTCTCGGGTCGAAAAAACGAATGGCCGGTCGTTTGTTTCGCTTTAATTTGTAGGTACAAGGCAAGTATTTAAAAGTCACATTAATCGCATTCGCATGAAAGAAAGGATTTCCGTATAATCTACGTTGAGCGCATTTTTCCAACAACTGCGAAAAAACAATATACTCGAACCAGTTATCGAAAGGACGTGGCTAAATTAAACACAATGTTGTAGAGCTTTTGTTGCTGGATGCACAAAGCACAAAGCACCACGATAGGCGCCACGCGGCAGATGCGTTTGGTGCGTTTTTTTTTTTTGCTTCCTGGTAACCTAGCACCAACGATCACGAGGGCACGAGTCTCTGCACATCTAATAGGCTCTTAGAAAAACTCACGCGCACCAGGAGGAACGTGCTCGACACACCATCGGAGATGGAAACGAGACGAAAGCTAGTAAAAATGAATCCATCCGAGAGACCGTCGTGACCGTGACGACGTGCGCCCAACAACATTCGATCAGATGGCACACCCCAAGATGCCGTACAATCACCAGAGCTGACGTGTAGCGGCCTAGAGAAGAGAGTGACACAAATGGTAACCGAAACAAATGGTGGACACCGTTTCACTTTCATCACAATTTTTGGAACGCATCTCGAACGGACGACCCATAGTATTGGTCTGCGTCTGCGAGAAACGTGTCTCACCATTCGTTCCGGGTGCGATTGTATCTAGCTGCTCGGTGCACCGTCCATGGTTGACGAAGGAACGTTTAGTACACCGAAGGTAATTAGGCTGACAATGTCTAACGGAAGCCCTGTAAACTCATTTCCAATGCTACAACGGCCACTTCTAGTAGCAAGACTTCGGAGCAATCAAAATGAATTCCATTTACATTCCCGAAATCCCATCGTAGACCCCACAGTTTCGCCCTCGCTCGATATGATTCACTTTACACCTTGTTTTGAAGTGTTTTGGATGCTTCGTGCTTCCATTTTCACTGCATTATTCATCCCGGGCTCGGCGGCACTTGAGACAGCGCTTGAGGCGCCTCATGGGAGCTGCACTGTGCTGCTGGAAATTGGAACGGAACAAAAACGGTCCGTCACGTTGCTCTGCAGAGGAATGAATCATGTTGACGAGAAGAAACAAAACACGAATGCTAGAGAACTGGGAAAGGGATTCTGTGCGTTCTAGCATAATAATGGCCGAATGATCAACTCTCTGACGGTATTGGCGGTGACAGATTTTTGCCAGATTCTGTCGCTTTTGCAAGGACTGATTCGTCTGTCCGACAGAGCGAACGACCCCCGTATTTATGAACCTTTCATTCTCGTCGTACGGCACACTCTTCTTCTTGATGCCTCTGCTACACTGCGGCTACCCCCTCCTAGGATCCGCTGCTTCTTCAGGCGATTAGCGGTGACATTGATTTGTGATGCCGAGTGATTTGTGAGCTAACGCAACAATCCCAAAACCGTGCGCTATTCGCACTTGAATCACGCTCGGCTCGGTAAAGTTCATTGCAAACCCTTCCGCTTGGCGAAACCCCCTCCCTCCGATGAGCAATCTACGTTGTGACGGAAAAGCTATTTTCGTTATTACAAACCAGAACACGAAAGACGCTCGTCATTGCTGCTTCGTCTTGCCGCGCTGCAGACGAGTTTCTTTCGAATTCGTTTAAGTCAGCTGCTTCTCGTTGTTGTGTGCAACTGCAAGAAGGTGAGCACGGGTGCGAAACCTTGGGAGGGGGATTGCCGGCGAAGCATAAACGGGCTGTTGAGCTAAAACCTTTCAGTTTATTAATAACGCCCATCCTAAAAAAAAAGCCCGTCTAGTGCCGCGGGCAACTCACGGTAGGTGTCAAGTGCAGTCGGCCAAAACATGCCGAAAAGAAGGCCAACGAGGTGCCCTCCTTTATCTGCAAGGACGATATGAAGTGTTTATGCACAGGTCAGCTGAGTACGGTGGGATCACTCTACTTACACTTTGATTCCAGCAAAGTGTAAGGAAAAACTGTTGAAAAACTGTTGGCCTAGCGTCAGCTTAACTTCTGATCGCTGGGGTGTTAACAACCGAAACGTGGTTTTCAAACAATAGTACCAAGCGCATCAGCGAATCTGGACCACCGGTAACTACAGCAAACACGGTTTCAAAGGTAAGCTCTTATCCTAAGACACCCAAGAAACCGGGGACACGGCCATCTCAATGGTGCTGGTGTGTCTGCGTCTCGCGTAAACACATTCTTTGGCGGAATGAAACTTTTCCAACAGGAAAAATAGCTTCTCCCAGAGTTACGTGATGGTGCTACGAGTCACGTACAAAGACCTTAGATACACAGACACATCTACTCCTAGAGAGCGTCAGATGTCTGCCCTTCGAATCGATCCCTTCAATCTAGCATCGCATCTCATCGTCGGTTTGCTGCTGCTACTGCTGCTGCTGCTGCTGCTGCTGCTGCTGCTGCTAGCCAACTAATCGTAGCATCGTCTGTCAGTTCGCTATCGTCCTCCATCTTCAACCCGATTCATTCGTAATTGCACTACGACGAGATAACTGACATTGGAACCTCTCACTCGAGAGCCCAAGCAGTGATAGAAAGCGTTCTTTTTTATCGGAAAATTTAACTCCAATAAATAAATAATAGATCTGACCCAGTTTCGTGGTGTCTGCGGACACACCATGCACATGCACGCACACACACACTCGGGGATAACTAACTTTCCCCACCCTGCTACATTGACTACCATTTGCTAGGTTCTCTCTCGCACGGGGTACGGTGCTAACAACTAGTTATTCTATCCCTTGTGTGTTTGGTACAGCTGCTGTTGCTGCGATTGGAGCTACCGTTCCGTAGTCGATTGAAATAAGTTCGTCAGCCCCCGTAGCATAGCGAGCATAAAAATGAATCATTCCGATCGATCGAGCATCGAAATGCAACGCCAGGGGAGAAAGCATACTGTAGCAGCAGCTTGCTATCAGCGAGGCCCTAGCTTGCAAGAGAAAGAGAGAGCTCCATTTCCATTTCGGTGGTTAATTTGCGTTTTCGATGGGGCTGTCTTTCCTCGCGTCCATCCTACCTGACGGTGACCTATATTTGTCTCGATAAGAGGGAGGAGGAGGTCGTAGAAGAGAAGTTTTACATAGAATATTGATGTGACCCCACCACAATCGTGCGCCGCACCACATCACGATGGAGTAGCGTCCGCTAATTGAAACATACGAGAGCACCGTGCAGCAGCCATGCAACCCGACTGCAGCAATGACTGACTGAAGCTGGCTAGCTGCTAAAGAGGCAACAACATACAGCGTTCCGCCATCGATCGATGATGGAGTTTTTAATTGAAAAATGGAAAATACATTTTTTAACACAATCACAGCGGCCATCGTGTGCTGCGGTGATTGCAATATTGATGGTCAACCTGGCCGACGAGAGCAATAAACCACACGAGCTCCAGGGGCATGTTAATAAGTAAGTATGTATTGTTATTCGCAATATTTGATTGCGAACAGACCAATAATTTCCCGATGGCAATTCCCAAATGACGTAATTTATTGTAGATGACAAGGTTAAACCATTTGTAGATGAAAAGGTTTTTGATTTAAGTTTCTCAGAGGTTGTCAGTTCATCTAACTTTTTTAACTGTTACTAACTTTAGCAGAACAACAAGCATTCCCATCAGCTGTAGTTCCACTTCCAACGCCATAAAAAATTGCACTTTTTACACATCAGCTGAATTATTAGATCGTAAATGTTTTCCGACGGCATTTACTCTCTGTCTCACATTTGGTTAAATGTTCGGTTCTCCGCCATTTGACATACCGTACCGCATTGTCAATAACCAGATCCTCCCGAGCATCTCCAAAAGTGCATCCAATAGCCTAGCAGGCAGCTTCTTCTTATTCAATCCTATGTCCCGGACAGTATGCACGGAATACCTGTTTTTCTGCATGAATCACCTCACGGTTCCACATGCCTGAGTCAATCCTAAGTCCGAGTGCACCACGCTCCCATTAACCGCATCGAAATGCAAAGGGTACGGTGCTGCAGCATCGTGGATGCTGGCAAAAGCATGGCTGCTGCTGCTGCATGGGCTACCTACTCCATCCCGGAGAGACTAATCTCCTCGAACCCTTCTGATGGTTGGTTGATAATACCGATGACCAGAGACAGTGAGAAGTAGGGAGAAGCGTTTGAAGGGTGGTTGCAAATGGGTTTCTCCTTCAAATGACCACAGCAAGACAAAGAGCTTTGTCGAGTGCTGTGTGTTGAGGCACCAGTGTGGCCGCGAGACTGCGACGAATGGGCAGACAAAATAAGAGAAAAAGTATGCTGGAAGGCATCCGCCACTCGCTGATGAATCATGCTGCGAACTCGGTGGGGAGGAACGAAAAAGGTTGAGTACACATGTACACCCCCGGCCACCGGCCAGCAAGTCATTCGATCGAAACAACGATCTGTATAGCGAACAAAAGTGAAGTTGGGAAGCGGAGAGAAACTCTCGGGATGAGCTTACACTTCATGGAGATGAAGCGAACAGGTTTGCACTCGTGCTTCAAATGTGCGAGGGGCAGGTGAGTCACTCGGCGGGCGATCTTCGTGTCTCCGCGTCGTTAATAATCGCTCCAGGAGGATCAACCGAGCGAGATCGTTTTGCTCATTTACTCTGCCCACGGCGCCGCCACCGACTCGGACGGCGATGTCCCGATTATTATAGGTTCTATACCGCGCTGTATAGGCGCTAGATCGCTTTCCAATTAAAAACAAAAAAGCAAGCGTTCTCTCCTCCTTCATGGCGATCTGCAGATCTACCCATACGGAGGAGCGCGAACACAATCGATCATAAAAATTAACGACGCTAGGCATAACTCGATCTAACGGTGACGATGCGGTGTGGTAGGCCACTCGTCTGCTTGATTAATTGACATATTTAAACCCAACGCCCAGTACAGCCGACCATCAGTCGACCGCATCGTGCCTTCTTCAATCCATTATTGGCGTCAAGGAATGTCGAACGGACCAGAACCCGTGATGTGGGTTGGTATGTGTATTGGTGAGCTCCCCCTTCAATTTTCTATGCTTAGAACCCTTCCAGAAGCGCCCTGCCTGCCATCATGAAGCGTCAAAACAACACGACAAAACTAGTTCGAAGCACAGGGCATCGATCGGCAAGGCTACCGGTGCTCGGTACGGCTTCTCCTTCTGATAGCAATCGCCAGCAAGCCAGCCAGTCAGCAGCAGCACCACCACCAACACCACACAATCACTACATTCGCGGTTGCTAGTGGCCCCAACGTTCGGTTCTAGGTGGCTTGAGCAGAGCAAAACGAACGCATTAGCCCGTCGAGGCCGCACTTCTTCAGCAAACGAGTATCTGCTTCATATAGGCGACCCCACCCCGGCTGGTTTGCGGGGGCAACGTCTTCTTTCTGCTTTCTTGCGTGCCGTCTGTCGCCGTCGCGAAAGGTGGCCAGGCATATAACGGGTAAAGTCAACATCGATCACGGTGGGGTCCGCTGGGGGCGGGCCGGGCCGTGGCCTCAGAAGCAACTACATTCAGGGCGCGTGCGAGTACAGAATCGGCGTCCGAGAATCGACCAACGCATTGTGCACTCCACGCGGACGGTGTCAACGTTTGCTGGGGCCTTCCACGAACGCCGTTGCCGGTGTCAGCTTATTGGATTGATAAGTTTCAACCGTACCACGTGATACCATGTTTGCATTTACAGTTATGAAAAGCTGTATTTGGAAGTACACTGTGAGTCATGATCAAATAACACAAAATCTATACCACATATAGTTCTAATGTTAGTTATACCACTTTGCGAAATAATGATGCTATGTAAAGCAAGCTTCTTTGAACGATAGCTTGACGGAGTCACTGCTTCTACAACAAAATCTCTAGCAATTTTAATACCATGAAGCCCCAAAGCAATAAATGCAGTAAGCAAAGTTTCTACGCGAAAAGCATATCCTGATTTGCTCTTTGTGTCAGATAGCTCCACCTTAAGGCAAAGTGACTTCTTTAACATCTGCAGTCATACGCAGCGCTTATCAATCAAGCCGTCGATTGCGACGTCGAGCGAAATGGTTGAAATGGGTTGTGACAGCCCAAGAACAGTTATACTTCTCGATAATCAACCAACCAGTACATACAAACACAGGCACACTCTGTCGTGCTGCGATGCCCTCGCCGTCGTAGTAAGGTGAGTCGCAGCACCACGATTCCTCACGCACTCGCGAACACCGTACCGGCGGCCCCGCCGGATGATCTCATACACCGTCCACGCCTGTCACATCATCATCGACCGGTAAATAATAAGCCATCAACCGCCATAAGGCTGTAATGGTGGTGGTGGTGGCGATGCTAAAGTGTCATCAGGTAATGACGACGCTGATATGTTCCCGAAAAAGGAATAAACCGCATCCTGGGTGTGCGCACGATCGCGAGCGAATCCGATGGAATGGCGATTACGTTTGCTACGGGCCACGCGTGCCCTGATGTTAGTTTCCGGTTCCATCAATCAAGGCGCTCGCAAACAGAGCTCTGGAATTAAGAGTGACATAAACCACGCACCAGAAGTCCTCCTTTCGTCAATCTGTACTCCAGAGAATTAATCAGGACGCCATGCGATTGGAACGGTCTGGAAGCGGATTTATCTTTTAATGCTCACCTGCCAAAAGTCATCGAGTCGTCCGTGGATTAATTCCCTACTAATAACAGAATACCTACGCAACATGGCCCCATTTGGATCAGTTTCTACACGAATCTTACCTGTAATAAGAAAAAAGAAAAAATGTATTTAATCATTTGATAACAGATCAAAAGTCCATCCAGTGACTAACTCTTCGTGACATTATCAAACAGAACCGACTGTCGACAGCGTCGACCAAGATTGTATAAATATTCATGGAACGACACTAGCAGCCCCGGTTAGGATCGAATTAATCGAATAACAAAGCCCCTCTCAATCGAACACGGGTCTTCCCGCGGCTTTGATGGTTGCGGTTGCTTCCGGTCCCGAGATCATAAAGAGGAACAACCTGGCCCGAGAACGATGGCAACCATCCGGCCAGGAAGCCATCTATTAAGAGTGTTTTCAGTAGGCGCAGTTTCGCACGCAGCAATGTCATGGCCGATAGAAAGTGCATCCGTTGACATTTTGGATTCTTTGGTTTGTCGACCGATTCATTGGCTGTGTGTTGCTTGTGAGAAGAAAAACAAGGAACCGTTCTATACGCTTCTGTTGACCTTGAGAAGTGTTAGACCGTTCGTTTGGTCTGACGCTACGACTACAGCATTCCATCACTTCCTGCGCCCCGCTGTTTCGTGCCGTTCCAAGGTTAATGGAATCAAACCAGCGCACTTCTCATCTGAAGCTTCGAAACTTCGTCCGAATGATGCACTCCGATTCACGATTTATGGGCCAATTGGAACAGGCGTTTGCAACACGAAATTTGGCGGTCGAGAACAGAAGTTTCGATGGCTTATGCCATGGACCACACGCGGGGATTGTGTACCGCGTTGAGCAAAGGAAGAAGTTTGAGATTTAAAAATACCCCTACAACACACACCGACACTCCCACAGTGTTTCTTCAGGCTTGCGGTTTGCCACGGGTCTGCGACTGCATTTCAAATGCTTTAGATGGATGGATCGTTGGTTCAAATCGAAAGAAGCCTACTGTAAGGCCTCGATTGACTTGACCACAAACTATTACACCAAATACCCGATTGGGGCGGCACGAGATGGTGTAGAGTTACTTGAGACTCTTTCATCTTAACCGCCACCGTCATGTGCAACATTAATGTAGCTTACCTTTATTTGTTTTACGGAGAACGCCATCGGAAGGAGTTTTTTGCACAAAACACATTTCACACTTCAGAGAAGATTACTAGATCATTATGGAATCGGATTCAACTTTGCTAGACAGTGGCAAAAAAGCAAAGTAACCAACATTCTTGAGACGCATCGAGCCAAGATAGAGAGAATGAGCGAGAACGAAATGGCATCCAAACCACAGGATGCCCTCGTGTGAAAACCGAAACATTGTAATCCAAGATGACAACGAAGCTCAGGCCATGGGCGCGCCGCCGACCGATTCCGAGCTGCGCTGCAAAATTGCATTCCAAACGCGGGCGACTGCAATGCGAGCATCATGCCACACCACAGTATGCACAACCACGCCACGACGCGTGCAGCGTAATGCACAAAACAGTACTGCAGCGCCCAGCGCAGATGCAAATTATGCATGCTCAGTTGCCGCAGCAATAATATGTTAAGAGACGCACAGAAACCAAGCTAAAAAAAATGCCGCTGTTTTCTGAAAATGAAACGAAAAAACGCGACGCAACACGACGACGACGAATGCGAACTTCTACGCGGATCCTGTTTCCATGTCACTCCATCCGTTTTTCTTCTGGGAACTCCGATGTTGCCGCCGTGCGTAACACATTTCACTGCTGGACCTGTGGTCGCGGCAGCCAACCGCGAGGACAAACACGACAACGACGACGACGACGACGCACGTTTGCAGTTTATAAATTACGATAACGGGCGCGGAAAACGCAAAACAAAGTGCGCTCTCCAGGGAAACTAAGAGGCTGCAGCAGCAGCAGTCTACTTCGACCGAGACACACAGTGTAGCATAAACGCACAAGCAATAAAATGTAATCGTTCGTCATCGTCGTCGTCATGGCAGTCGTCTGGGAGCGACTGCCATCCTGGCCAACTGCAGCTGCTGCTATAGCCGCCTCCTGTGTTCAGAGATGAAAGTTGCATTGCAGTAGCTGCGTGTGGACAGAGGGAGCACGATACAGCGCAGATATATTAGAGTGGCCACTCGCCGTGCATCAGGGAAGTGGAATGTGCAAGCGCTCTACTGTATGTAATAGTAGACGCGCACGGCAGGATATCAAGATCAAAACGGTTGCAGTAATCTACCATGATAGACGAGTGCAGCAGCTACTTGACGCTGCCAATTGGGAGAATATTGTGCATCCAATTCTCTTCATTTCCGCTGTTTTTTTTTTTTTGTTTTCAGGGAAATAGCTATATCATTTCGGTCTCCTGGTTTTACGAGATTTTTGTATTGCTTTTTGACAGAAAGGCCATCAAAGAATGAGTTATTGATTTCTCGTCGTTCCGATAGTGAGGAACCCAATACAAAGAGACTGGACTTTAATGTCATTTTGGTATTTTTTATTTTGAGTGGAGAATCATGAGATTATTAACCATGGAAACATATTAAACGAACGGAACCACGAAAAATGTCAAATTGAGGTTCCTCAGGACATATCTCTCAAAAGCATCTTAAATTTTATAAAAACAGGCTAGCTAGATATATCCAGCCTTCCTTCTCTGATGTTCTACACAAAATATTATGCGCAATCAAGCGTTGGTGCAGACCATCACATAAACACGTACTGAAGTACAACTCAAATACCAAGTTTATCTACATTACATACTTTTAGTACAAACAAAATAAACCTGAGTCAGCCTAAAGGGACTTACTTCCTGACCTACAACAAAAAATGTCACTCCGAAGTGCCGATGACTGTAATCGAACTAGGCAACCAGAAGGTGCTCCGAGCTCACGGCACCAGAATGCGGTAGCAGACAACGAGCCGGCCAAAAGCCCAACCCCACGAACCAATAGCAATTCCCTATCTGCCACTGTCGAGAGCATGACGCTAGCAAAAGCTGTTGTGCTGTGCTGCAAGCAAAGTGCAGGTGGCAACGAACGGAGACGAACGCGTCACTCCGTTCTCCCCCTCTCGCGACCGGCACCATATTGCCAGCAATCCTGGGCAATCGTCGTCGTTGCACCCGGAAAACATCGGAGGCGACGGGTTGCACCAAATGAACCTGTTTCTAGCGCTACGAGCCGGCCTTCAAGCGGTGGAACCACATTAGATAGAAACGGCGTGAGTTGATCGCTCTGGTGCGCTGGTGGTGTCGTCGATGGTGAAGTGGCTGGCGTCATTTTCACGATTCCATGCCATTCGAATTCGTGATTGTGATAAACGCTAATACGGGAATTGAGGCTCGTGATTCAATTAAGGCTGCAGCACCACACGGCCAGGTGCATTACGTATTGTGTTCTTGCAATCCCGATGACATGCGATCCGACCACCGCTTATTACTGTCGCATAAAGTCGAAGTTTAAACGAATGTCTAATAAACAGCTAAATACCGGCTGATATGTGGGACATTCTCTTGTTATTGATAGTTCTTTTGTGGTTCAACAATCTGCTTACTGAACAACAGCAGTATCTAGTTGAACTTACGAACCGGGGCATCTCCTCGATGATCGCGCGTTCTCGCGCGCTCATACCCAGTTGCGCTTGATGTGTTTGACTCAATTAAGCTGACTCCATCACTTTGTGGTAATCAAGTGACACCCCCAAACTACTACCTAACACCATCACCACAGTCACAGACAGCGGCGGAACACAAATCACGGCGCGTCAAGGGAAACAATCTGTCAACCACCCTCTCCCATGATCATCATCATCAGCAGCAAGATCGTCAACTGATGATGGGTGCGACCCCCATAAATGCAGCCAACGACGAGGGCGATGTACTATAATATTCTAGTT
This sequence comes from Anopheles darlingi, assembly GCF_943734745.1. Classification (NCBI taxonomy): domain Eukaryota; kingdom Metazoa; phylum Arthropoda; class Insecta; order Diptera; family Culicidae; genus Anopheles; species Anopheles darlingi. The sequence goes on along the minus strand of NC_064875.1, from coordinate 3,457,359 downwards.
CCTCCAGCGCGCGCGCACACGCACACAGAGTAGACCCCCGTCATAGCCGCTAGCATGATCTGATGATGCACGGATTAATAGGATTTACGCAGCACGCACGAGCTACTGCAGAGCTCCAGAAAACCTCCGGAAAATTCGGATCAAATCAGCCGGACTCTCTGTACTTTATCCTCTCGTCCGTCATCACCAGATGCCTGTGTTGTGGCTCGCGCCCATTAACACCGGCTGCTGCTGCTGCTGCTCTGACTGTGTGTGAGTGCTGGAAGGCCTGCAGCAGGGCACACATCATTGGTTAAACCGGTTTTCAGTGCTGGATCCACTTCCCGTTGGATTGCACAGCGCCACCCCAAGGCAAACGAAGGCGCTTCTCGTACTCCGCTACACCACATCTCATCAGCCGCCGAGCAGCCGCCACCTCCAACGATCCGCAGCGAAACGGCATGAAATGGTGGTAGCGAGATGCTTGGTGCGGACTAATCGTGGCACGAGCATCGGCTAGAACGAGTGGCTGACACGGCACGGCGGACACGAGACTCAACTAATTTCGATTTCATCCCAGCTGGTCCTAGGCCTAAGCGCTCGCGCCGAGCCAGCCAGCCAACTAGCCAGCTCGTTTCGCTTCGTAATCATTCATCTTCCTTCGGTCGGTCGGTCGGTCGATCGGTCGGACGGTGGAGTTTTCGGGCCCAAGACGCTGAGGCTCCAAAACAACACTCTCCTCGGAACCGGTTTTGGAACGTGACGACGACGATGATGATCGGCGGGGTCTGGGCGTGTTTTTTTTTTTTTACTTCTCCTTTATTTTTCGGAGGAACAGGTTTCGCTTCGCCATCCGCAACCATCTAATCAACCCATCCGCCAATGGTCTCACTGACAACGTCAGTCGATCGGACGCACTTTGCACTTTGGCAGTCGCTGCCTGCTGCTGACACCTTAAACGTTTGCGCCGTCGCGTTCCGCCTAAGAAAACGCCAAACGGAAACGCCACCGTCTCTCGACACAGGGACTCCCCACCCCCAGGTCAGCCAGGTGCTGACCAGTTAGTCTTCCGGTTCGCAATCGAAAGGTGACCAACATGCTGATTGATACTGCTCCAAACGGAAGTGGTAACCGTCGACCGCACAACAGCACGGAACGAACGGTCAAATCCAGTACTGGAATCCTATAGTTCGATGTGCTGCAGATGATTCGATCGGGAATGTAACCTACATATGTAAATGAAGCAGCAGACGCTGTAAACAGACCCCCGGAAAAAAAAACCACCGATCTCGTGAATCTCTGGAAAACAAACGGCAGCAATGCTTTTGTGCCAAACCGTTCCGGTTCAATGAGCACTACCGCGGGCCACAGTTCGGAAACTGGGGCATCTGGTGGAGGCCAAACTACTTTTGGCAGTCGGAAGATGAAGGGGAGGGACGTGTAGAAGAAACGTCTCCTCCCGCCGGAGTTTCCATTAGACTTAGATCGATCGATCGATCACGATGGATCACGATGGATGCATATGGAAGAGCGGCCTCATGGGCGGAACACAGTTGCACCCGAATGTAAATTATATGCTTTTTGGCTTTAGTTTTAGTTTCGCTTTTCTAGGTCAACCGGTGGCGTCTAGCGGACGTCTAAATATGTGTGCGGCACGCCGAAGAGAGTTGCAATGAAGCGCTTAGGCATACTCAAGGTGAAGACATTAAGAGGTGTGTTATTTCGGGATCTTACGGTTACCGCCGGAAATGTTTCAAGACTGCCATTTTTCAAGACTGCCCAACTGATGGTTATAAACGCTCTAACGGTCTAGCAAGACCGTCTCTATAGCAACATTTCAATTGAAATAACGCCCAGAAGTCCATCATTTTAAGAAGAAAACATTTAAAAAATAATTATTTGCGACATGCAAATGGAAAATTTGATCATCAATCCATCGAAGAAGACCCCGATTTAAATGTTCAATTGACTAGTATGACGTCAGCAACGAAACGTCAAAATCTCACTGCCACTTTTTGTTATTCTGTTACGAAACTCAGTAAGCTAATATGAAACTCCTCCTAAAAGACATTTAAAGACCACAAACGACTGACCAGAGTCTGGATCGAACAAATACTATTTCGTAAAAAAAAACTCCCACCACAACAGCAGCAGGGTCCGCTGGTGACACAATCACACATTAGCATTACCCAAGTCATTAGAAACCACAGAGCCTTTCGGTAACACGTTTCTCTTGCGCACTAAGCCCTCGGGGCGTACAAGGACTTCTGTATCGGGAATCGATCAACCGTTTCCCGATGGCGTTTCCCAATTTCCATTTCCACAATTCCAAACACTGACACATACGTGGGCAGTGTGTCGGGGGAATTTATTACGGAACCACAGAACGAAACCCGAATTTCGGTCTCATTCAACCGTGACCAGCCGGTATACCCGGTAGCACCGAGAAAGGGTGGCATGGGTGGGGTATAGCATAATTTTTCTCCCTAAACGAAAACCCATTCATCACCATCAGTGGTGCGTACGCCAGTGTGGCCACAACACTTTGGCGGGCGTTTCGGGTATGTGTTGTGACAGCAAATGGACAAACGCTGTTCACCATCGAACCAGTGGAGGTGGAGGAGAAGAAGGGGCCTCTAAGTAGATCTGTGGGGACCGTTTCGTACCACTGATTGCGATCAGAACGTATTGGCACATGGCCGAATCGGATCGATTTCTTGGTGACAAAGCAGCGCGAGTACTCCGAAGCTGGCAAACACAGAACTGCAGCAACACCGTTTGGGTGCAATATCCGAATGGAACATAAAACCGTTCCCGTTTGTCCTTCGCTCGGAAGGCGAATTCTAAGCTGAGCTGCTCCGAAATTCGTCCGGTTCCGTCATCCAGCACCCAGATTCCAGCATTTTGTCAGCTGCCATCGCCCATTCCAGCACCTTGCCTCCCTGCAAGAGCTCATAAAACCCCCCTCGCGCGCGACATAAAACTCGGGCGCATGACAAACACTAAATTGTGTCATTGTCATCGGTCGCCGGTACACAGTTGCCACCGGTACACGCGAAAGGTAAACGGAGGACCGCACGCCGCTGTCCTTTATGCTTCCGTTTGTGTTTCACTTCACCGAATGATGGAATGAAAGTAAGAGAAAAAAAAACAGAAAATGAAAAAAACACCCCGACACGAAATGCTTTTCAAACATAAATACACAACACAAAAACGGACAACGGCAGCAGCTGTCGGTCGCGGCAGAGTAGCAGCAACACTCGAGGTCCTTCTTCATTTGCATAAGATTTCGGGTGTCGGTCACCGCAAAATGAGAGAAGAAATGTGGAAGCTGGTACCGTGAGATTGGAGGCATGGGGCGAGAGGTGTCCCTCATACACAACATAAAATGAGGCATCGCTGATGCCCGTGGACTTGTTATCACGTGGCCCAGCCCAAACCACGTATGTTTGTGCGCCTATTTTGCGGTGGGGAATACAGGGAGCATCGCGCGTTTGTTCAAAGACTTGGACGCTAAAAATGAATAAATAATGCCACAAATGCTCTGCATACAACACGCCTCGGACGGCGTGAGCTTCATTCGAATCGTCCCGCAACAGAAGCGTAAAACAACCGTGAAATCACTCGAGGTGACTCTCCTGGCGGACGATATCCCGTAGTGGAAGTGGAAGGAAGACCCTAAAAAATGTCGAGGTACTTCCAGACCTTACGCCACATCCGTTCGGTGGCCACGCAACCATTTGGAAGGAGCAGAGGGGAAACCTTATCGGTCGCTGCAACCAACAGGAAGCTGCTGATCAACTTCTGGAAGACCAAAACATAAACGCGATATTCGAGAAGCCAAAGGAAATTTCGAAATTAATCCCGGGCACAACGATGCAAGCCGATCTGGTTCCACTTCCACTGTCCGATTTCATGAGGGGGGAATCGGCCGGCACGAGCTGCGCTAACCCCGGTGCAGGGATTTAGTACCAGAGCACGATAGCACCAAGAAAATGCCCCACATAAAAGTTTCGTTACGGAAGTGTCGGTGGTGCTATGACCCGGGCTGGAATTGCGTCCGACATGACACAATTTCTGTCGGTGTCTTCAATTTGTCCAAACGACAGGTGGCCATAGGAGTTGGCACGATCTTAGGGTCAAGGGTTGCTGTTGGCACATGCTATTCTGTTCGCCTGATGTCTGATGCATCCTTCCATGTGCAGGCGCTGCTTGAACGAGGGTGTGCTATTCGCCGAGGAACTCCAAGAATATGGTCCCCTTCACCGACAATCGACCGAATTTCGGTTACGAAGCACGTGATCGTGTCTGCTGGATGGCCGGAAATGGTGAATCAAATGTCAATAACACTGTGCATCGCACCTTCCTGCGAAGCGAAAGTGTTAGTGCGATACGACGTATGGTGTTAAATTCCGGGGAAAACCCAGTGAGAATGATCGCTTTCACATCGAACCGAACCGAATGTTGTTCTTCAGTTGATTCTATTTCAATTCGCCGGCTGCCCATTTTCTAAAGCAGAGAAAAGAGATAATGGCGATTATCCACGTGATCGTCGACACGCCCTGAACGTGAATGTGTTCCTCCATCAACGCCGCTAAGTAGCTGAGGAGAAGTGAAAAGTAAAAATATGAACATGATCTTCTGACATCCATCGATCAAAAGCGATGGTTCCAGAAGCGACAACAGCATAAGCATAAGTGCACTCCGTGGTTCTATAAATAAAAATACCATCATCGCGTGACATTTCCAAAACACGGCCAAGCCGGTATTGAGAAAACCAATTTGGTCAGCGAGAGAAGGTCGTCCAGATCATCCGTTCAAATCCGCTCTTAACTCCCAACCACAAGCTGCTCTCACATTTGCATGAAACAATAAGTTATAGAAACACGAGTATGACAGCGTGAGTCGATGATATACTAGGCTAATGTGGTGTTTGTCCCGGTTTGCCAAATCGGATTGGTCCGAACCCGATTGTCTGCGCCGCCTCGGGGGAGAAGCCATTAAGAAATTAGTTAATGAACTCCGATGGTTCCAAGGATAACGTTGCCTTCGTTCGTAATCACCAATAAAATGACAACATCGGCAGGGCGTAATAAAACATAAAACTCCAATTCGAAAACATGACCACCATCAGTTCGCTCTCGATTCCAGCGTCAGGACACAAGAACGACTGCATTGCTTCGGAAGAGGAGGAGAATAGAAGAGCAGAGCAAAAACATCCAAATGCCAAGCAATTCCGCTCGAATGAAGTCGCACATTAAACCGAACAGAATGGAGAACCGCACCGCAAACGATTGCGCCGACAATTTCACGACGATCCAGAAAATGATTTCTGTTGTGTGGCCGGCGGTGCTCCTCGTGGTGGAAATTATGTGCCAGCAGCCATTACGATTGGCCTCCATCTTTTGGCCGTTTTTTGCTTGGTTGCGTTCATCGGCCAGCCGACGATTACTGGCGTGATAAGTTACCGCACGGTGACAACGACAAACAAAAAACCGTGAGTAAGAAACCGAAGTTTCGACGAAAAACCGGCCAACGATCCGGATCCGGATGGCCAACAAAAGAGTTCGAGCGATAGTTTTTTTTTACAATTTTATCTAAAATGAATTCCCTTCTCTGCGCGTCGTCGCGTGATTGTTTGGATTATGATAAAGGCCGTCGAGAGGCATCTTTCGTCCCTTGTGTGCCTTTTGCTCCCTGCATTTATTATCTGACCCGACCTGGTCGCTTATCGCCGTAGTGTACGCTTGACCGTCCGTCCGTCCGTCCATTCGTCGCGACCCCTCGACCGATGGTCGCCAGCATTAAAGGGTTTTTTTTGTTGATACGGAAGCGACGGAATTCGGATCGTTCGTGTTCGGTTTAACCACCACCACCGCTGGTCTGATTTGGACGTGTTTTATCGTTCGACAAGAGTGCGACCGAACAGACGATATCGGGCACAGCTTTGGTATACAAAATGGTTTCAGATAATCGGAAATACTCTGCTGCTTTACTGTGCAGTCCAGAAAAGGGGTAAAAAGCTAATGCTCAAACACACTCACACGAGTGGCGACTTATCGTACGCATGATTACGCATAAACTACTCACACACACAAACACAAAGGTATACCCTTCCATGCGGACGAAGTTCGTTAATGATAAATCTCGTTAAACTGCGTTCACGTACGCACACGCGATGCACACACGATCAATGCATACAATCAGCACCTCCACCATCGGGGGTGTGTGCATCGCATGCAGCTGCGAGGTGCGTGACGTGCGAAATTGCTATGCTATTGATGACTTAATTGTTGCCCCTTTTTGTGTGTTTTTTTTCCCGTAGAGACCCCTCATCCTAGGGTGTGGTTAGCTAGATGAGCGTGGAGGAGGCGTGTTGCTTTCAACGTACGCGCAGCCACCGGTACTAGCCAGACACATAACTCATCTCGCCGGCAAGCATCGGTGAGCACGCATCTCGCGCATTGCAACAATGAGCTCATTGCTAAGGTGGTGGAGATGAAGCGTGATCGCGAAGTGCACACTTTGCGTATTCCAGAGCTTTCATCTATCGACTTCCTTGAAGGAATGCAAGCTGGTGATTATCCCAATTACAAATGGAAGACACAAACGCACCCAAAGCGGCATGACTTTGATCTAAACATTAATTAACAAAGGGAAAACATTTGTGCAACGCAGCTACTAATCTAAAAGCTAAGTGTTTTGTCATAATCAAATGTGTATCATAATTCCCATGAAAGGAGGATTAAACTTATCGCCTTAACCTTCAAACCGCTGTCTTTGTTGAGTACTGAGGGTTGCAATGATACGGGAATAGTTCCGATTTGGTGGCCTAAGAGGATCTTTACTAATGCCTGACGACACTTTTAACGTGACGTCAGGCATGTTTTGGTGAGTATTTTCAAGATATTACTTCCCAGAGTTTACGACACACGTGATCCACAGATAACGGCTATCAATCGTGACGAAGACCATTATATGATTTCTTAGAAAAATCGCCTCTAATGCGTCTTACTGACGCGGCCTCATCACAAGAAGCGACAGCTGATTCAGCAGTCAATGTCCACGAAGCAGGACACTTCACAAAGAAAGTTTCTCAACATTACCGCAATTCTCAGCTGCAATTGAGTTTCGATTTTATCAAAAGAAAAAAAATTATCAATTTTGCCCTCCCGAACGCGATGATCGAATCAAAAGTTCTCGAGAGTACACAATCCAAACGGCGGAAAGCGAACGCAATTCGCGGATACTCGCTTAGGGGGGGTTCTTATCAGTGCGAATTTATCACCAGCCGGTGTTCCGGGGGCGGGTGGGGGCGAATCATCGGCCCGATTTGAATGACCTCATCGATTGCGAAACGAAAGCTGGAAAAACGCGAGTTCGATGTCTCAATGCACCCCGCCATCGCACGCTAATCTGGATCTGGAGGGTAAGAAGCATCCTCCTCCCGTTATCATATCGCATCAGCTCGCGAACGGACAATGTGCGTCAAAGCTGTAACACCTCCACCTCCCGGCTGCAACACCTCCATTAATGTATTGGCATGTTTTATGAAAACATTCTTCTCCCTTTTACAGCAGAAACAGGAAACAAGGCAAGTTCTGGATCGCAACTCGACGAAGTCGTCGTCGTCGTCGATGGAGACTAAATTGGTAGCGCAGACCTAGCAGAACAAGAACCTCCCATCGTTGTAAGCCGGATTCCACAAGCACAAGAAGGACTCATGTCGAGGGTTCGTCATGTCTCTTAAGCCATCCGTCGATCCAACATTGCTTGCCATCGTAAGGTCGACCCGCTCTCTGCCGCCTTAAGTCCTCGTCCTCGGCGAAATGTAAGGTGCTCCGGGGGGTGCTCTGCTATTAATGTTATGCTGCTTCTATTCACTCTTGCTCTTTCTTCCTCTTGTTACCACCCTTCGCTTCTCACAAACATGCTGACCATACTCGCCGTCGCCAGAGAACCAATAACAAGACCACCACCACCACCAGAAGCACTAAGGCAGTAACGGCGCGACAACAAGCGTCAATTCTTCAAGGTAAAACAAATAAACGACTCCCCGTGGCCAGCACCACCGCACCACCGCGGTCTTGGACACTCATAAAGCTTCAAGTGCGTCAAGGATAAGCAGGGTGCGAGTGGTGTGTGGTTGGCCATTTGGCTTGATGTTGCTACGCACACACACACACGGCACGACGACAACAACACCAGACGATGAGCCGGCCGGACGCAAAGATGGGAGGAAATTAGCCAAACCGTCGCCGATGGTCCATCAATCGTCCATCGCATTCGCCGAGAGGCAGGTGTCTGTCTGTCTGTGTGTGTGGAGAAGCTGTAAAGTCCGTCAGGTCCATCATCATCATCATCCACCTTCTTTCTCGTATCAACCATATTAGCAACCATCGCTCTGCAGTCCCTGTTGTGTGTTGCTGCTGCTGCTGCTGATGGTGTTGGTGGTCTGGTTAATGCGCATGCGTACTTACGCGACCATCCGTACCCTTGAGCTTCCCGTACCCTGGACAAGGAGAGTGCGAGAGAACGGAAGAAGCTGCGAACAGGCGCACGACCTCTGAAGGCGACGAAAAGCAAAACAACAAACCGACAGCCAACCCCCCCACACCACATCTGGCCACTGTCTGGCTGCTGGTTGCGTGTCGAATGTCGCTGCTTCTGCTGCCGCACTCGACGGTAGCATGATTATGCTGCAGCCCCGTCTCGTTATGCTTTGTTCCAAGAGGAACTACTGCATTCACATCGCACCGAGCTGCGAGCTGTCTCGCCGTGCCGAGAAGAAACGGGGGTTCACCCTCGGAGCTACCGAGCAGGAGTATCACACAAACAATCATTATCGCAACAATCTGCAGACTCCGACTGAAGCAGACGACTCTACTGCTGCTGCTGCTGCTGCGAAGGATGTCGTGAACCTCATACTTGAACTCTGGCTTTCTGGTTCTGATTCTGGCGGCAGGTTTTAGACCTGGCCGACGAGCCTTACTAAGGAAGGATTCGAATTGAGGCATAGCGTAGCCGAGGCACACACACACGCGGGCAGCAAATTGAAACAGTGGATCAATATTTGGGGGCCCACGATTGGACGCGAGTTGTAATCGTGAAACCAGTGCCCTCGCAGCCTGGTCCCCCAGGAGGCTGGGGGATTACCCATGCCAGATCATAAAACCGGCTCCAGCAATGACAGCAGGGAGGTGACCTTTGCAACTTCCTATTTTTTGCACTTTTCGCACAAATCATTCACACGCCACAAAAGCGACACAGACAGCAGGGACTATCGAGCATCGGGCGGCACGACTCTCGCTGAAGATGCTAGACAGGAGAGGACTGTCGCCTACTAATCGTCTTAGTCTGCGCATTGTTTGGGAAGCGAAATTGATCCTAGAACCTATTTGTAGTTGAACATAAAGGCAGCAAGCAGAGAAGTGCTTGGAGCCATCATTTTTATCAAATGAAATAGTGTTTTTCCCCATTTCTTAGATACAGAAGTTCGTGTAACATTCACATTAAATCATGTTTACAGATTGATGCGTTGAGCATGCTAAAACACTGTTTCTATAGTGACGATAAATTACATAAAAACAACCAAAAATAATAGCAAAAACAGCAGAAAGTATGACTACTGTTTATATGAGATAAAAAATAGGAAAATCGAAGATCCATTCAGGGGTTTCATTCTCTTGAAAGCTTGACTAAAGAGTAAAAACATGAGACAAATAGTTCAAACATCTAAAAGAAAAACAATTTAGAATCAAAAGAGAAGAAAAACATATGAACAGGTTAACAACAATTTTAAAAAAACGTACGTAAAATCCGTAACAGTATGTAATTTGTTAGAAAAAATGGAGAAAGATCAAAACTAATAACGGTAAGGAATATCACTTTGAGCTGGAAATAATAAAACAAACTCATATAAATCGGTACCCTACGCTCAACTAATCAGCTTATTAACTATTCAAATGCAAAAAACCTCCACAAGTACGGAGCGAGATAGGAGAGAAACCTTCCAAACATTCGCAGCCACCGAGACCAAGACCGAGCACCGGCAGGAGGACTTTGGTGCCCAGAAAAGGATATGCTTTTCCCATTTTCCAGTGAGAAAACTCTCTTTTCCCTCGATAGCTTTCCAGCTTCATTCACCAACTTGCACGCTCGCTCTCTTGGTCGTTCGCTCTCTGTTCACTTTCTCTCTATCTCTCTGCTCTTTTCTTAGGAAAAGCTCAGAGAGTTGCGAAAATCCTTCCTCGCTACCAAGGATACCCCGGGGACAGGGGAACCGGGGTAGGAACCCGGAGTACAGCGAGCACGCGAATGGTAGGAAACCTACACCGAATTATCGATCCTTCGTCATTCATGTGCATGAACGTACCTTCAGATAGCTCCAATTCCAGCTCGGCCAGCTTTTCCCGGACGTCCTCCGGGAGGCTGCCGTAGTCGACGATGATGTCGCCCATCGTGCCGCCGTCACCTCCGCTATCCACGCTAGTCCGAGGAGGGGTCTGGCTGCCGGTCCGACTCCCTTTCGGGGCCGGCCTCTGCTTCCGTTTTGTGCTTCTTCTACAGCAGTCACACCCGGTGACCGGGACTCACACCCGTTGCGGTTGCGGTTCCGGTTGCGCCGCCGTGAGAATTTCTTCGCACACGCAATATGCACACACACACACTCACTGGGTTTCGTTGCTGTTGGCAACCACTTTAGCCAGCCTCTCCCGAGATCCGAGTCGACGGGCGTTTTGCAATTAATTTTTCATTCCTTTCGCTGCCGCACCAGCCGAACTTCCGGCAATTACACCAAGGAGCACATACACACACACACACGCAGAGACCGCACACACACACGCACATGCGCGGCCGCACCCGCCCGCCCTTCTCGTGCTGGTCACTTTCACTTCCACCCTTTCCGTCGTCGTCAAACGCCAAACTCAAATTTCACGGCCCGCGAGCATCTCTTTTTCTGCCTCGACGAATCCACAACATTTTGCACAGCGAAGACGGGGCTCTCGGTTGAATTTCAGAAAAGATTGATTTGCGCAAGCCACACCAATTTTTATCGCGCACTCCGCACCGCGTATTTCGGATTATTCGGTTAGTTTAGCAGCACTCTTGCCCACAAGAATACGTTCGCTGCGGCACTCGATCTTGCTGCCTCGGGAGTTCGACTGTTTCTGAGCTGTTGCCGAGATGCTGACCGAACGAGAGAGCAACAACAACTCCAAGTTTCCCAGTTTCTTACACTTTCCCGGCGGAGTTTCCATCGGGAACAACGGCGGGAGTTGCCAATGACTCTAACTAGTTCTTATCACCTCTTTTTTATCAGGAAATCCACGAAAAATGTTGAAAAACGTTAAAAAAAACCCCTTTTTCACAGCGAACTCCAGTTTCTAACCTCAAAGCCAAAACAACGGCACAGTGCCACGCAGGCCATTTGAAGCATCTGTATTATGAAAATTTTACCTTTTTATGGGGAAAATGCTCATATTTTATCGACCATCACTGTACCCACATAGCAGTGAGAAGAATTCTCACTATAGAAAAATCGATCCGAGATCCAGCCGCCATCGGAACGATTCATACATTTGGCAAATATTTTGGCGGCTCGATTTCGTCTACTGGGGCCCAAGGTGTTTTAAATAGGAAGGTGGCTTAGCCGCTTTGACGGGTCACCATTTTGAATTTGTTTGACATTGGTGGCAGGGCGCTTTTTATCAACAAAACCACGTGAGTTTCAAGAAGAAGAAAAAGAATATATGGGCAAGTTTGGTGGTTTTATCAGGGAAAGTACCTGATTTCACTCTTTTTCGAATGTTTAAATGATTCATCTCTCTATTTAAGTCTACTCATTGCACACTGGGTCTCAATATCCCATGCAGCATGCAGCTCCATAGTGAGCACAATTATCACTATGGGGAAAAATCTCAATATCCCCATAGTGAGTGGTCGGGTGGGTTATGAGGCTGCGGCTTCAGGAGTCGAAAATTCCGAGAATCGAACCCGGAAACTTTCGACTCTTGGATCCGTTTATACGTGTTGATGTGAAGTGCGCCTGAAGCCAAAAACTGCCACATCCCGCTGCGGCAGCTTCCTTACCGGACACACTTCTCAACCCCTAGAACCTGCCGTCAGCTTTAAAAAAAAAGGCGGAAACAGAAAACGACGTTGTGAAACTTTATTATTAACTTTGTAGACCTCTCCGCCGTACTGCGTAGTGTGGATCTAGCTTAAGTTCGAATTGTGGTGCGGACCTGGCCTAACTTTCGAAATGCCAGAATGACGGATGTCAGACGTGTCACAGGAAACGGAGAAGAAAATAAAATTCGGTCTCTCTGATCGTGAAAGCCAAACCGACCACACGTGTATTTTTGTCTTCTGTATTATGGCCTTGTTGTATTACATTTTATGTCTTATGTCCGAAGTGAAAGCTGCCGTCGAACGATCAACGATCAACGAAAGATCGTGGGTTTTTACAACTTTAAGGTTTATTGGGTGTTTCCCAACTTACAGACGCAACCTACGAACCACCACGGACGCCGCCTAGCTTAAGAAACTAGTACTCGTCTTAGTCGTGTTAAGCTGCGTTGCAAAGTTAGCTGCCTCCGCTCCTAGCTCCTAGGAGCTTATGCTCTGGCTCTTACCTTAGCCATTCTCACTTGAATTCACACGGACAAACAGTTCAAACTAACTAACGTACCAACAACCTACCCTCGTTTCTTCTCTCTCTCTCTCTATCTCTCTCTTTTCTTTTCATGCGCTCCCAAGAGTAGGTCAGTTAGGAGGTTATAAATAAACTAAGATAAGGTAACTAAATAGTTGGTTGGTTTATTAAAGCACTTTCATTTGACTACTTGACTATAAACGAACAACACATTCGACCTTAAGACAAAGCCCTGCTCCTACTGAGTTGGAAAACTTCATCAATCGAGAAGGTACGCAACTGGTGCAACCACGTGGCCTACTTTCATACTCCTCTACATCGTCCACGGATGACGTTGCTGCGGTTATAGCCAGCGTGGCAGCATACCGTTACCTGCGTTTATTTTCTTCGCATTCAAGCTGGTGCAGGGTTTCTGCTGGCGCCAGAACTCCTGACGGTTATTCAAGAAATTGATTGCGTCCTTGGCAAGATCGGAGATACACTCCGTATTCGTATCCGCCTTGCGTAGATCCGGATGTTTGAGCAAGTTCTCGAGATACTCCTTATCGATGTACAGGTCTCCCAGCAGCCGTCGTGAGGCACGCTTTTCCAGCTCCTCCCTGGAAAACTGCGTGCGCTTAGCCGATTTGGGTTTCTCCACCTTGACCGGTTTCTTCTGCGGTTGGTTCTTCGTATTGTTGCCGATTGTATTCTCGATAGCTTCCTGCGTCTTCTGGACACCTAATGGACGAACGGGAATCGAGACAAGATACTTCGGCAGCAGATTGAAAGCTAGCTTACCCAGTCGAAAGCTGGCCAGCTCCGGGCGTAAGCGAAGCCCACGGTGAAAAAACATCAAACTGTGCTCGAACTGGCCGAGATAGTAGAGTGCTTCCGCCTTCTGATAGATCGCCCGGATGTTATTCTTATCCAGCACAAGGGCCGTTTCCGCATCCTGCAACGCTTTCCCCGGTTCACCGAGCTGCAAGAAGCACCTGCTCCGAGCCACCAGTGCATTCTGGTCGTTTGTATTCATTTCCAATGCCTAGAAGAAAACAGAAAAAGACGCCATTAACCATTAACCGGAGTTTAAACGGCTGCAGTGGGGGACAGGGTAAGTGTGCAAGGTATGTGCCTTGGAAATAAACAAAACGGCATTGTCCATGTTGCCATTTTTAATCTCTCGCATCCCCAGTGCGAGGATGGCCCCAGGGTCGGCCTCCTCCGGTAGCTGCAGAGCCTCGTTACGCTCCTGGCGCCGTTTGTTTATCAGGTTTTGCTTGATATCGAAATTGCCTGCAGGACGAGAAATGAGTAGAAAAATGTATTTCAAGCAGTCTCAACCCCTCGGATTTCCGTTCGGCACACATGCCTATGCTGACGGCAGCGGCCCTATCCTTGTCGGTATAGACTTCGTCGAAGTAGCGGCGCTTCTTGATATCGACCGGTTCGTTAAAAAGATCCCTAGAAAACGCAACCGGCATCTCATGAGCCATTGCAAAGGGCCTAGTAAACGTGGTAAAGTAGCACCTTACCGATACTTTCTCGGTGCATTCTTGTCGCTCATATCCGAACAATGATCCGAGTACTGTCGGATCAGGTGCGTATCAAGCCTTCCCTGGCTCGGCTGATGTTGCATGGTGGCCATCTGAGGTCCACTTCCTCCAGCACCAGATCCACCAGACCCGCCTCCCATACCGCCACTGTTACCACCCACGGCTCCACTACCACCACTACCAGTGCCATTGCCGCCTGTGCCCCCACTGCCCGCTCCACTAAATCCGCCGCTCGATTGCTGCTGATCATCGTCACCATCCAATCCGACGCGGACGAAGCTTTGCAGCAGCTCGTCCTCACCGCCTAGTATTCCTAGGGCCGTCTTAGAGCCACTCATCTTCGTTCGCTCCTCGAATCTAACGATTTTCTCGAAAGATCAACGGCGTTCCAGTTTGCGCTAGTATCGAAGGATCCTACCACCAAACACTGCACAATGTTACTGCGACACCAGAACTGTACCAAAGTGTGAAACGGCCACGGCTCACCGCGCAGTTCATCGCGTGAAACCCAGCACCCCGCAAGCTACCGGGTTTAACACACACACAGACACGCCTGACACCCTCGCCCATCCGCGAGGGTTGGGGCCACGGAAAAAAAGGGGTCGGAAAAGGTGAGAGCGAGGCCGGGAAAAGTCATGGAAACAAACACTTGATAATCGATTTGTCATAAAACACAGTAAAAATTGCAGCACCAAGCATGAAGTAGGACCTCCTCGTCACTGGTAAAGGACATTCCGACACCAGCAGTAATACAAAAAATGCTTCGGCAAAGAACCAGAGCTCGGCTAAAGAAGAATGGCAAACCAAGGAATACATGGAAAACAGCGAACGACACATTCCGATGCCGGGGCTGGAGTGCCAGTGGCCCAGAAAAAGAAAAGCAAGGAGAACAGGGTTCTGGTTCCGCTGGCCTTTGCGAAATAAATCGAACTTCGATCCAGACGAACGGCCGGGTGTGCGTGTGGTGCATAAATCGGCAACGGCACACAATCACGCGTCCTTGTACGCCGGTAAGGATTGGCCAAATCCCAAAAGACACCTCCCCTCTAACCGGTGCAAATGGCTCCAACATCAACATTATTTTAGCTAAACTCCAAAACAGCTAAACGGCTCAGAAATAGCATAATGCTCCAATGAACTACCATTCGTTGGCGAGTGAGTTTGTTTATCGCTGTAATGTGCACACAGCACGGCAACAAGTTGTCCTGGGCTGGACCGATCGCGGTCGAGGTGTAAATGGGAGTCACACTTTCTCATTAAAAGTTTGAATGAGCCACGTGAAGCCCAAATATCCGCAGTTCTATGAATAAAACCAGTTCTATAAATAAAAACAGGACGAATGGCTGTACCTGGTCATACAATCCCAACGCCTTTGTGTAGTTCCGAACCTGCGAAGAAAGAAAACGAGAATGGTTCATGCGTTGAACGAGTAGATGGCGCTGACGAAGTGAAACGCCCGAAATGTTCCCTTGAAATTTTGCTCGATATTTTCTGTTCACTTCAAGTTTTTTCAAATTTAATCGTTTTTTTTTTCAAATTTTAATTTAACCGTTTTTCCAAATTTTACCGAAATTTTACCGAAAATAAACCTGTTTTTCTTACCTTCATGTACTTGAGCGCTTCATCGCGCAAATTTTTGCCCGCCACTTCAATTTCATCCACTACTTTGGCTCCTTTCTGGCGTCCTTTCTTCATCGGTTTGTTCATCTTTCGTTGGCTGGCGCGCTGTTGCATTAGGTGGAGATGATAAAATTGCAAACATTAATCAGGGCTTCCTGAGTTGTTTCTCTTACTATAAAATCATTCCACCTGAATAGATTCACTCGTCAAAAAAACAAAAAAAACTCTACGTAATCATTGCTTTCATGCCAGTCACCATACTGGCGTCTTGTACCGGGACACTGCATTCGTGTATTGATTGATCAAATTAAGGACCATTCCATAAACTCGCTCCGTCCTGACCTTGAGAGGCAATTTTTAGCCATCCCAAACTCCGTGCCACCCCCCGAAAAAGGAAAAAGCAGAACCAAAGTCGATTGTGTTTGCAATTTTCAATTATCGAAAAAATCGATCATTCCGGCGATGGCATCCGCGCAAAGGACATACGACACCACGCGGCCCTCCCTCCGTTCACCAGGAAGAGAACCACGAAACATCATAAATCTTCCCGAGGTCCGGGGGTACACAGCGGGGGTTGGGTAATACGTCAACATTGACGCAAAGCACGCCTCATGGCGGATGGGTTGGGGCCAATGCCGGCTTTTGATAGCAGTAGAACCACCGGAGCAAACATACCGGAACGAACGAATAGATACTAGCCCGCGGCAGTGTAGGCGAAGAAGGAAGCGGAATGTAAATAACCACGCGGTGAGGCACATAAAATCGATTATCTTATTAGATTTATGTCATATCGAATGTAGTTTATTCGCGGTTCCTGTGTTTTACGATCCTAGCGGATTCGGTAGCAGTAACAAAGCGGAGCGTCCTTTTTTGTCGTGCCTACTTTTTGCTTTCGGGACACTTCAAGTCCGATCACTGACCACCGAGAGGAGCTGTAACGCTGGAAGCGAATTTTGCCACTTGTTTGACCGTCCTAATGCTTTGCAAAAGGATAATTGCATGTATAGTAGGAGTAACTTTATGATTAATGACACTTTAAGTGTAGTTCCTTCCTTCCCTCGACCTCAAATGAAGCACAAAAGCCGGGGTGACTTATCCTCAGGAACTCGCGAAGAAAGTTTTAGGACCTGACTGAGGGGCGCACATTTCACCAGGAAATTGTTGGGCTTCCGCACAAAGACGATGTTATAGTTCCTCGTTTTTTTTTTGCTTAATTACTCTGCACATGGCAACGTCTCGATTTTGCCAGAATGAAGATAACATAAAATCCGTACTTGGGTTCCAGAGACAGGCAGCAAGTAAGTCGCCATTAGCACGAACAACATCGCGCACCATTTTAATAACTTACCGCGCCAATCAAGCGAACGACGGCTCGATTCATTTTGCAAAAGGCAGCCTTTCAGGTGATCACCGTTCCGTCAATCACTACTCAAGACACACGTTCCGCCTTGATGGACACTCCAAAAAATGCCAAAACGGAGTTTGATGGACTCGAGCGTATGTTTAATTGCCGGAGAAATGGCGCACTAATTTACACTCTGTCCCACGGACCGGGAACCGTTACCTTTTCGCTCACCGGTAGCCAACCGACTGAGGATCGACCGTTCGGTTTCGTCGGGTGGATTCTCAAATTTTCCAAAAACTCCGATTAGGCAGATGCTCTGGACGACTGGCAGTGGGTGGTGTTTGCTGTCATCAGTGCATATCATCGTCGGCACGGAACGCCGCCGTCGCCCGGAAAATCGACAAAAACAATTTATTTTTATCCTTTCATTATCACACCGGCGAGGCCATTCCGCCGATGGTTTGTTGGCGCGCCCAAAAAACGCGCGAGTCATGAACAAGGGCCTACGGTTCAACACGGCCGATCGCACAGCAAGGATATTCGCTTACGAGCAGACTACAACGTGATAAGAAAATCCTCTGGCAAATGCGTGTTGATTAACGATTTTTCTAGCTAAATGTGGAGCACGTTGGACAAGATTTCTTTCGCTTTTTTCGTCACTAGGTAGTCACTTTGCTTCAGAAATCGGTAGAACACTTTGCTTAACTTATTTTATAAATAACCCCATTCCGCTAGCTGCACAATCGATAAGCACCGTCGACAAGCATAATGATGAGGCTGACATTCCGAGGAAAGTGGAAATGAGATCCGATAGGAGAAGGGCCTTAATTTGGTGAAACAACAAGTGGGCCAGTTGGAAGTTGAAAGCCGAACCGTTTCGCTGTTCTACCGTTCTCATTTTTCATGCACACAATGTAAAGAGGTACCGTAGCGTTGCAATGATGGAAAAGGATAATCATGATCGCGTTGTAGAATTAGTTTTCTCGTTGTAAATTTTCCTGAACTACATCGAACACTGCTTAGAACCTCGAGGTACTAACTGTTCTAGCCTCTTGCTAGCAGATCATATCGTGATCGGGCATGATAGAATCCGACAGCTGCTTACCACTAATAGACACGGGCTAACCAGCACCTTTCATTGGCCAAACCAGACACCACAGGAAACGTAACAATCATTAGTATCAATCAGTAAATCATCGTTTTTGTTAGATTTTGTTACAGCAAGTTGCACGCATACCCCCCGCGCTAACATTCCGAAAATCAACCCGACACGCAAGGCAGCAATTGGAATGGTATCATATCTGCAACAACTGTTTCGCCGTGTTACTGCTCCCGCCAGGCACTAACTTCAGGTTCGATGTGCCAACGACGAAGCATTCGGAGGTGTTCGTACATCCTTAACATGACACATACGTTACCGGGTTAGATTTGATGCGAAGGAAGCCTCTAGTTGATCATGTTGATGACTTCATTTTTAATCCACTTGAAAGGCTCGTCGTGAGGTGTTCAAGACCAAAAACAACTATCACCGAAACGTCACTCTCACTCAAACAACACTAAGCCACACAAGTTGGTACTGGATGTTGAAGATGATCTTGCATCTAACATTCCCTACACACCACACTCATTGCAACAGCAGCACAGGCTCCAAACATGGACATCAGAGATGCGGAACACGGCCGCCTACAACTAACAACATACTGCAACACTGACGACTGACGAGTGGATGCGTTACTACGCCTTCGCCTTCACTCCGACTCGTACGCGGTTCGGTGAGACACTGTTTCGATTTGGTATACTCCGCAATGGTTTAGCAGTTTAGTTTTGATTTGGCTCCGAAGACCGAACCGCATGTCCCGAAGCCAACATGTGGCATGGTAATGGGGCACGTGGAAGCGCAAGCTTCGAACTCCACCACCAGCACGAACGGGTTACTTCCATTCGACTACGGTTTACTATCACTCTACTCTATAGCGTTATGAATGGGTTCACCTTCGCTGCTGGAGCCAGAAACAACAACACTAACACAAAAGAGAGAAAGAGAGAGAGAAAGAGAGAGAGAAAGAAAAAGAGAGCATGGAAAGGAATTTTGGGGGCCCGTCACTGTTTGAAAGCGGTCATAGCTCCTTCTGTGGCGTAGTATCGAGAACGTGCTGTAGAGTGATGTACCAATGATGTACTCCAAGTCCTTGATCCTGTCAATATGTGCTAACCGTAGCATCACATTGAGCATTTTAGATCACTTCCCATTAACAATTGGTTGCATTACAAAAGCAGAACGATGTGCCATTCCGTTAAGGCGTTATGCCTTTACATAGTCTGCTGTACTTAGAAAGTCCGATCCGGGGGGCACTAGCAGCCAACTCGCCGGGTGGTTGAGGCGACGAAATTCATTTGGAGGCTAATATTGATTAGACAAATATAATTTCAACACGGACGCGGCCCTACCGGCCAACCCAGCGCCAACCAAACCTTACCCAGCACCGATAATAATGCCAAACCACGAACCACCAGCTACCGCAACGGATCAACAACGACGATAACTTGCTGTGCTGCAGCCATGGTGCTGCGGTTCCCTTGGTTGGCTCAGGACCAAAAGGTCGTCCAGGACGATGACAGTATCGAAGGCACGTGGAAGGGGAGTTCGCCAGAACAGCACCCTTCCCTTACCCTGGCGGCCCGTCCCCATTTGGTGGAAGAGAATTCATCAGACGAAAAAGTTTATAATTTTCATTACCCCCCAAAGCCAACCAATCGCAACTGGCATGCTATCCGTGTTCAGGGTTCTACGACGCGAACGCTAGAAGGAACCTCTGGCTAGCCTTTAGTGTATGGAGGCACGCATACTAGCGACTTTTGGGTGAGAAAGAAAGAGACAGAGCTTCTGTTTTTAGCAAAAGTACCCACGTTTTGAAGCTAAGAAGAGCTAGGGGTTCAGAGAAGCGAAGCGGCAGGACCAAAGCTACCAGAAAGGGATCGCTTGCTGATGGAACGTCTTGAAGATAAACTTCCCTCTCCCTGTAGTTTATTGGCAGTTTAATAGCTTTCAAGGGTTTACGTAAATGCTGCACGATAAACACGATTGTTTTATGCTCTTACCACAACCTGTTAGCCTGACCGAATGGATGTAAGGTAGCACATAAAACGTAAAAAGCTCTATATTTTTATAGTTTTATCTCAAAGAAACCGCAATATGCGGAAACTTTACTCTTAAAGAATAATTTTTTAACGATAATACACGTGCCGGTAGTACTTCATCTGTTCTACTCAGAGAGGCTCGAAAGTTGAAAGTCACGGTCCTAACCCTGACAGGACCTGCGCTGACAAGCTGATTTTACCACCCGCACCGCCTGCCAATTCTAATGTCGGTGTGGCCACGGCGAGGGACAAGCGTGCGAGGCCAGGGATGTTGCGATGTTGGAAATTCAAGTTTAAAATTTGCCACCAGGAACTGATGTCAAGGCCGACACTCGGCTGGAATGTTTTAAGGGAAGGTAAATGCACTGCAGCCGATAACGAAAGCATGAGTGTAACGAAAGCTGGTGGCACGATAGTTATCGTTTTTGATAATATAAACACTCAATAGAATAGTAGAAATCGCGTGAGGCTTGTCGCGGCTAAGCCACTGTTGAAATGTACCGGTCATTGTGAAGAAGAAGAAATGTATCACTTTATATTCATCATGAAGAAACCCACGGCAACGGCACAGTACGCGTACGACCCCTCTTACGAAGTGAACGATACGATCTCTTCATTTGATCTCTGAATTGCTTCATTGATCTGACTTGTGTTAGTATTTTTTATTATTGCAAACTGAAAAGGTAACATTCCTGTAAATCATTAGTATGCCGGTAAAGCTGACATCACGATGCATTGGCGGTGATAATATATAGGCGCGATGATCTTAGGTGCATACTTAAAACTCTGATTGCCGATGCGAATGATGATAAGCCAGTGGATGATCGCATGATCGCATATGTTACCGGGGAACCGGTTCCACTAGTTGTAAACCCACTTCCCCCCTCCCAACGTGCCGAAATAGCTCAGTTGGGAGAGCGTTAGACTGAAGATCTAAAGGTCCCCGGTTCAATCCCGGGTTTCGGCAAGGATCACCTGTATTTTGCCCATTAAACGGAGGTTGTAAAAGGTGGCAATCAGTGCGCGACACCTTAGAGGCGAAGGTGTAAGGGGTGGGTGTGTGGGGTGGGGTGATGATGACCATCATTCACTTCCCCCATTACCATGAAACAAACTCAGTTCTTTCTCTGTGCACCTTGATCCTTTTTATGATGGTTAATGACACAGAACATATTTTCTTTTTCACCCTCTGCACATGGCACAGCAGCTCTGGCAGCTCTCAGAACATTATTCCAAAGGGGGGACCAATTATGTTTTAGTATGGCCAGCAATTTGCATAATGCCTTGCATTTTTATTCAATCATCCCAACGACACTGATCCTCGTGACACGCAAGATCGGCATTATGCAGACAATTCAATTACCTGTAATAAGGAAGCACGCAATCGTATAGTCTTCTGGCACACGATGAAGCAGTGAGATTGCTAATTTTGGTGAAAAGACCTTTTGCCCTTGAACATGCGAGAAGGATCACCGGGTGTAGGGCTGTGCTTTCGAAGCATTTTAACGCCAAGAATGCTACGAGTTCTGGTGGACGGTTGCCATAGGTTTGTTAATTGGTTTCCAGCACATTTGCATATTCTTCTACTTTCATCTGCCTCACGTTCACCAAACCGTTTGACCAAACGAGCATCGTAATGTCTGATTTCTTAACCGAGCTCCGTTCGCTTTTGCCTTGACTTACTTTGAATTCAAACAGTTCGCGCTCTTGCTACTCCGGCTGTTCACTATCCTGTCCGTCGACAGCAGACAGCTGTATCTTTAAACCATGCCATTAGAGAGCCTTCACACACGGACTTTTGGGGGCACGATTGATGGGTGTGCGATTTCTATGGCTTTTTGGAGCTTTGTTTCCCGAAATGCTCCAAAATGCCAAAAGGTCCTGCAAAGGTGTTTCGTAAAGAACTGATCTTCGATCCAACGTGTACAAGAAACGTTGGCTCGTCTTCTGCCAATGAATGATAATTTATTCGCACAACGACTCCGACTACGAGGGTCTAGACTCACCACGAGATAGTGATAAGAAACCAATCGTCGACGACGGTTGAGACGAGTGTCCTTGACCATCACGAACCGCCACGCACGACGTTGACGATGATCACGGGTCGGGTCAGCTTGGGTCGAAGCTTGGGGGCAGCTGGTGAGAACGAAGCAGATCGCCCCAAACGATCTGGTTCATCGAACCTGTTGTTCTCGGGAAACACTGGAGGCGTGCAGTTTCGCAGAAAGCGAAACTTGTTCTGCTCTGCATAAACTGGTTCACGCGACCAGCACGGACGGTGATCGTGGCTCAGTCGTGGTCCACAAGAAAGATGGACACGGTGGTCGTGGTCCGATCCGGAAGATGCATTATAAATAGGTCAGACCATGGTTGGTGAAGACGTTAGTTTGAGTTTAACATAACACCGGAACGCATCATCGGTGCTCGCGATTTGTAGCAAAAGTGAAGTAACAAATATGGCTCGTTTCATGGTGAAGAATGGTGCAGCCAAGGTTGTGCTTGTAGTGCTACTAGTGCTGACGAGCGTAATACACGGTGCACCACAGAAGAAACCGTACGAGAAGCTATCAGCGCTGAAGGCTCGCGCTGAGCAGCTCGTGGAAGCGTCTAAGCAGCAGCCTGCTGCGGGGACCGAAGACCAGCAGCACACGGACGAAAGCGAAGAAACGCTGGAGCAGATACAGGCCAAATCGGCCCAGTACGCGTACGACACCTCGGTGAACGATACGATCAACGATCACTCGATCCAGCGCAAGGAGGAACGTAATGGGCTCTCGCTGAAGGGTTACTACTCGTATAGCGATGGATTTTTCAAGCGTACCGTACACTACGAAGCGGACGATAAGGGCTACCGTGTGGTCAAGGAGCTTAGCATCCCGATCGGTAATGGACCACAGGTTGACCCGAACGGTAAGGCCGACGTGTCATCATCGCTGACCGGATCATATTCCATCACTGCCGATGATATTGCGAAACCGCAACGGAAGTCTGCATCGGACGAGGATGAAGATGAAGCGGCGGCAGCAGCAGAGGACGAAGAGGAAGCGGAAGGGGACAGTGAGGAGCAGTAGAGGGGGCTAACTAAGGGCTTCGTGACTGCGCCCCAATACAGAGCGCACCCAGTAAATTCATAAATGTTATTTATCTGAATCGATTAAGGCTGATGCTCCGTACAAGACTTGTGCTTCCTGTCTGAGGTTGAGACCCAGCGCTCACAGTATATTGTCCGAAACTGAACTTTAAAAACTGAGGTATCGCTGGTAGGTAAGAAGTGAGGTTTACTATTGTGTGTCACTGTGTGATGGTCATACGAATAACTTAAGATTTATGCTTGTGGTTGAATAGTAAAGTTTCGCGGTATTTTCATAAAGAGCGAATATAAGATTATCATTTATTTGAAAGCATGGTAAAGTCATCCGAATCATCAGCAGCTAGGCACGAACACACTTCTGACGCTTAGTGGCTCGATCGATTTCACATTTTTCGAACGGATTACATTTGATGTTACCGCAATACGTGCCCACATCAGAAGTAACTGGGAGGAACGCAATGGAAATCCAGCGGCAAGACAAAGTTATTAATTCGCCATTTTGCGATGAGAAGAAGTAGGTCGTTTGATTACTTACACTTATCGGGGTTTGCCAGCTTGGTATACTCAATGCACGACTTCTGATTACAACCGTTGGCGCAGCACTTACCCTGGATCGATACGCAATCCTGATCGGTGGAACACTTGGGCGTACAGGTCGCCACCGTGGATGGCGTTGGACATTCAGCAGTGGCTGTAGCGTGATACGAGACGACATACCGAGTGTGTGATAGAATGTTAACAGAGAGGCTGAGCTAATGCGTAGCTGGCACCTTTAACTTACAAGAACATTCCACCGCAACTAGCATGATGGCTAGACTGACTAGCTGATATGTTACGATTTTAGCTGTTCGAAAGTAACAAAAGAATTCGGATGATTATAAAATTTCTCGACAGATGATGTCCGATCGTACTCATTCTGAGGTGAACGCCTACCCGAATGATCACTATGCCTCACTGTTGAATACACTGTTTAAATCGAATCAGCGACGCTCTTCGCTTGCTAAAGGACCAGCTTAAACTAAAGCCTCCCTACAAGATAAACCGCGGCTCTAGCTTCTTCACCACTGACGGCTCGTGGCACATGGCCTTGAAGAACAGGTTGGCTTAAGATCATGGATAACGAATATCAGCCAGGTAATACCATACCTGGATGAATCACAGCAAGAAATCTGTTGGTTCAGAGCAAAGCCAGTCTCGATGCAAAAATGTTGAACATAAAAAGCGATGATAATATTTTCGTTTATTGGGAAGGATTGTAAGATTATCGGAAATCATCAGCATCTAGGCACGAACACACTTCGGACGCTTGGTGGACGGATCAACGCCACATTTCTCGAACGAACTACACTTGGTGCTACCGCAGTACGAGCCCGAACCGGAAGAATCTGTATGTCACGATCGCAAAGTCATTAAATTACCATTTTGCGATAGGAACAACGATGGGAGGTCCTTGGGTTACTTACACTTATCGCCACCCTGTACCAGTTTCGTACGTTCGACGCACGACTTCAGATTGCAGCCATTAGAGCAGCACTTACCACCAGTCGATGAGCAATCGCGGTCGGTCAGGCACTTGGGGGAACAGGACGACACCTTCGAAGCAGCTGGGCAATCGCCAGTGGCTAAGGTGTGAAGCAAAATGACATAACAGTTGATATAACAGAGTGGTTGCACTACTTCTAGGGAACTGGCACTCGAAACTTACAAGAACACTCCACTGCAACTAGCACGGCAGCTAGGCACAAGGCAAGGATAGCGATCTTAGCTGTTGGAAGGCAATAAAAAGGTTCGGATCAATTTTTATATTAATTTATTCTTCAAACTCCGATCGTACTCATTTTGTATTGAATATTCTGCTGGAATCGAATGGACGATGATCTTCGCTCGCTAAAGGACCAGTTTAAACTGAGCCGATCGCTATGGGAGCCAACCCAGATAAGCTGTGATTCCAGCCTCTCCACTATGGGTATGAGTCGCAGCCTTAGCCGGACAAAGTGACTGATGCGGATCATGGACTCAAGGGTTCGTTTCAAAACCAGGCTATTCATTGGCAAACAAAAACCAATTTCCAATCCTAATCTTTACTCCAGCCTACAGTGGACTGCATGCATATGGCCATCATCGCTCCCCAGGGACGTCATCAACCGTATAATAATTCCAAATCCCAACAACCACCGATTGACCCCTTCCTCCTTGATGTGTGCCTGACTGCAAACCAACGTCCTGATGATTTATGACCGTCCGTTGATTTTTCTCAGCGGAACTGCCGTTGGAACTGGTTTTCAGTTTGCTCCAGCAAACGACGACGCTGTTTACGTTCAATGTTTGTTTCGTCGCTAATTGATCGTAAACAGCCTACACCCACCGAAGGGGATGGAACGGGAAAGTAGAGGAATCCACAATTAAGAGATTAGAAGCCATGAAATGAGAAACGGGTTTACAACACAGATCGTTTGTAGATAAACATCAATACAAATCTAACACATTTCTTTATTCTTACTTATCCTGGCACAAGTGAAGGCTCAACTACTGAAACAGCGTTACGAGTAACCTCCTCTTACCGGCACCATTGCCTGGTACGCGTGCCTGATCACGTTTACGCCATAGTCGCACGGTAATATGATCTCATCCAGCAATACCAACGAACAACAATCAAACTAGGTATACCCGTGCCATTACGCAGAGCACGCGACACACGACCGAACACTTGCCACCGATGGGACCGTGGAGGTGAAGTGGATTACCTCAACCTTAACATTGATTTTACGATCCTCAAACCACCATCGATCAGCCGCGACATGCTTACGGCAAGCAGTTAATGATAGGCCTGCGGGTGGGTGGTAGCAGTAGGTCGATATTGAAGCGCCTCATGCTACCTTGAATGAGCGGGAAGGTCTGTTGTGCCCATTTGAATTCTCCTCGTGTGTTGCTCCCTAGAGAGGGATTAAAGGCTTTTCTGTGGATACTATACGAAGCGTGATCACGAAGATGCGGTAAGTGGGTAAACGATCATTTGTTAACAAGTAACAGCAGAAGATTGATGATGGAAAGATATCAAACACACTGGATACTAGTAGGTTGGTTGGAATAGCATTCACAATAGAGAAGATTAAACGGGGGACTTTTGTTGTTGCTGTTGCTGCTGCTGCTGCTGCTGCTGCTGGTCGTACTCGTCCTTCGACAGTTCATGCAGTAGCTTATACTTCTCCGTATCGGTCAGATTGATGTAGCTGTTGTTCTCCATTAGTTCCTTCTTGATGCTGTACACCAGATCGCACGGTAGCTCTACGTTCTTCTCATTCTCAATCTGTACCTCGGTGGTGTGTCTCAACTCAACGCTTCGCATCGAAGCCGTATCATCCGGATCCGGAATCTCCTTGGCGGCATCATCATCGACCTTCGCTTCGCTGTGCTCTTCTCGTGGTGGATCGATTGATTTAAAGCCCTGCATTAACAATTGTACCGCGGCGGATTCACGCGGTAACGCTTGGATGACGGTTTTCAGCAGTTTCGGTGAAGTCGGATCCTGTGGGTTGCGAATAACCACGTCGGCGTCACTGCACTTCGTGTCGATGCTCTGCTGTGATTCAGCCTTCTCCCTAGCCGCGTTCTTACGCATCAAGCTCTTAGCACGTTTCTTCAGGATCGCCTGTGCGTTAGGATAGTAGACGATCGCTTCGTTTAGGTCCGATTTCGACAGCACGAAGAGATTTGAGAAACCCTTTGATCGTACATCGGCCGTACGGCGATTTCCTTCCGCTCCGTTAATCGCCAGCAGACTGATCTCGCCAAACACCGAGCCCTCGTACAGTGTGGCCAGAACGACATCGTTACGAGCACCACCCATTACCTGTACCTGACCCGTCTTCACGATGTACATCTCCTTGCCGACCTCGCCCTTACGGCAGACGAAATCACCCGGCAGAAAGGTCACGGATCGCAGCTTAAGTACCAGTTCGCGTAGCAGGGCTTCCTCGCAGTCGGCAAACAATTGCACCTTAGAGAGCGTTTGGATGTGCACCGAGATGGCGATGTCGGTTTTCAGATTCGCCGGCAGAGCATCCATGATATGCGTCTCATCGAGACACTTTTGCTGCTCCCAGGTAAAGGTGAACCACATTTTGACACGACGCTGCAGATCGGTCGGTAGGTTGAGGCGCCTCATGTACTCCAGCGTTTCGTCGACCAGCTGCTTATATTCCGATTTCGAGCGTGTGGCCGTCGCTATGATGTCTCGAATCTGGCCAATCAGTAGGGCAAATACGAACACCCCCATCAGCCAGGCAGCGGTCATGAACATTAGCTCGCCCTCCTTCTCTGGCTTTGGGTTTTTACCGATGGAGGTTGCTGTTTTGGTGGCAAAGGCGAAGCACCGTACGTACGCGTGGCCCTTGTTGTTGAATACCCATCGATTGGAGCCGAGTCCTGTACAACGGGTAGAGAAGTAGAGTAGAATTCGTCAAAGAAAAAAACCCTCGGGCTATACCGGACCGATGCTCACCTTGGTAAGCGCTGTAGGCATAGTAGGCACATGCTGTCAGGTGGATCATGTACAGCATGTAGGTCAACGTTTTAACCACACGGATCTGGAAACGAAGCACAAAATTCATGAATTCCTGAGCTCCTTCATGTCTTCGGTCAACTTACAATGTGGGGCGATGAGATAACCCGATCGATCAACTTGAAGAATTCCCAAAAGCTTTGTATCTTGAGAAGTCTCGGAGCACGGAAAACCACGTGCTCGGTACCGAAGCGTAGATAGAGAAGATCCAGTGGAACCAGAGCCAGCAGATCCATCTGTTGTACGACACGCGAGCTAGTGGATTAGTCGGGGAACAATGCAAGTTACGTCGAGTCGCGTACCTTAAACTGTAACTTCCTCATGTAGTTCTTGCGCGTCAGGTTCTTGTCCTTTACCCAGAAACCTTCGTAAAGATACATGAGCCTATGTTTGACGAACAGAATGTCCAACAGGTAGATCACATCCGCGCAGATATCCATCGCGATCCAGTACTTGGTGTTTTCGGGTGTTTGATAGGGAAAGGATGATCGTAGCGGTATGACCCAGGCATTGTACAGGAACGATAGTGACACTATGAATAGCCATGCAATGTAGAATTTGCCTTGCGGATCTAGAACATTGTCGGCACGTCCGGCGCAGCAGAAGATCGGACAAAATAGGTAGTGGCTGCAACCCGCTGTTTCGGTGGCCGACTGTAGGGTGAGCGCCGAGTTCTGGATAGTACGTTCTGCAATGTTACAGAATACGATTCTCAGGTTAATAGGTCATAGATTGACCGCCAGGAAACTTACGGTGCACACTATGCTTCTGCATTGAAGGTGCTGTCGAAGGAGCGCTGGCACTGCTGGACGGTGTCGGAGGAATCTCGAGCTTATTGCGCATCCTTCGGGTGCGCTCCGAGAACCGGCTGGCTAGGTGTCGTAATCGGACGGTCACGAAATCAGTTCCATTTGCAGGCATAATTTCCGATGGACTCCTAAACGTGGGGATATTACGTGCGGTTAGCTAAATGTTCTGCATCAAAATCTGATACTTTACTTACACCGAGTTCCTGCGGTCTTCAATCTCCTCAATCACTGAAGCATTCTCGACATCGGGTATGTTCGCATGGGATGGCTTGCATGGGCTATCCCGAGGCCCAAGTGAATCTCCGTTAGCTACGGTAGCCGGCGGTTCGTCGTCACATAGTGATGTACCGGCCGATTCCGTTATGCACAGTTGCAAGCTCTCCACGGGGGTGTCGACGGAACTGGATCGCGATCCGAGCCGGTCGCCTGCCCCGAAATTTCCCATCGTGGTGTACTGCTGACAATGTTCCAGCTTCACCAGGGCATTATTTTCGTCGTTGATAATGCGCTTGACCAGCTCATGCGTACTTCGCAGGTTCGAGACCGCATTCTCCTCGGCCTCCTGGCATCCGATTTTACCATTTCGGAAGTACAGCTTCGATTTATATCCGGTGCCCTTCGGGCTGTACGATTTCATGCGTCGTTTCTGCGTGATGTTGACCTTGTAGGTCGGTGAGCGCAATACCCGCTTGTTGCCATCTGGTGCCACGGTTCGGTTGAGACACTTTTTTGCCGGACTGCACTTGCTTCGGATGAGCTGTATCGTCCTCTCGGCCGCCTTCCGTTGTCGTTCACGCAGTGTGAGCTGCTCGTCCTGTTCCCGTTCCCGTCTCAGAATATCTTCGGTGACACTGATAAAGTCCTCCAGCTCGCGTATGTCCTTCGAGATCTCTTCAAGGCTCTTGTGTAGCTTCGCCTCATCACGGCTACCCGTACGCGCTAGGGCTCCACTCGATCCGCCCATCCAGGCTGGCTGTCCACCGGTCCGATAACCCGGCCCCATGCGCTGATGATATCCTCTCTGCCATGGCGGTGAAAACGAGGTTGCCGGAGGTCTCGATGGCCACCCGTAGTCACCATCGACCGATAGCACCGTCTCCGATCTGGATCGATTCGTGTACGATGTAGCCATCACGTGTTCCGTGGCAAACGGTACCTACTACAAACCGAGCAGGCGGTGGAAGGCAAAGCACTCAGCGACCCACGACGGTCGTCACCGGACTAACGACTGGCGGTGGTGGAAGCACTAATGGTGCGTCTCCATCGTTCGGACATGGAATCGCTATCACGATTGAATACTAATTACTTGCGGCGCAGCTACACGCAAAGGCCAAACTCACACACTTCTACTTCGGCGAGCGCTAGTTGCTGCCGTGTCACAAGTTGTCGTTGTCCACTGGAAGGGCGAAAACGACGATGACGAGACGTTGACCACGGCTAGCTGGAATGTCTAGCAAAAATCGATATTATACCGCGTTCAACGTCGCAATTTTTAACTATCGGTATCCTTGAACAGTGGCAACCTTCTCGGCTCAAAGGTAAATGGCACAACGACGAAGAGTGTCCCTTCGACATCCTGCGCATGTGCAGTGCATATCCTTATCATGTCGCAAGCGAGGAGGTGTAGCAGGTGGGAGCCACGTGGCGCAGTTTTGTTTACTAATAACGGCCACTCGAGAGAAAGGACTCCTCGGTGCAGGCATACACACACACTCATATGCATCGTACCGGTCTTATCATTTGAGCGGTGAGTCATATTATGTACGCTTCATTATGCTTCATTATGTACGCGTCTATCATATGGCCCAGATCATGTTACGTTTATCATTTATGCTCGTAGCTGGATAAGGCATGAAAATAGTAGAAGATGCATCAGCCCATAAAGGTTGTCAATTTGTAGTGATTGTCTCTGATGTTCTCATCCAGATTGAATTAAGAAATCGAAAAGTTTTTCTTTACCCTACTAAGACCACGTTATCACCGTACAAATAAGTAATGCAGCAAAGGAATATAGTATGCATACAGGAACATGTCCTTTAATTCATTAAAATAATTCTGTTTTCGGTTTTTGATTTTCTTAAGCTACTAACGGAAGTTTGGAGAAAATATCATAGCGATGAAAATAAGTGGATCAGAGCGACCGAATGCCAAGCAGCCGGTCACTTTTGAAATTTGTAATTTTTTTTGTTGTTATCGACTTGCACCGACAGCTTCACCTTCATCTCGTCGGCCACCTCCTGCAGCACGTTGACTTCCGCATCGGTCAGGCCATCGGGTAGGGGGAGCGTCGTGCTTTGGTCATCTTCCATAAAATGCTTCATAGATTCTTTAACCATCTGCGCGAAAGCTTGCTGCTCCGCGGTCACACTCTTCTTCTGAGTGTCCTTCATGCCGAACGCGCGGCGACAGATGTTGCGCTCTTCTTCCGTGAATTTCTCGGTGCTCTCGAGAAGGGACCTCAGCTCCCGCTGGATGTTTTCATCCCGTGGTTCTAGCTGCTGGGCTCGTACCAAAACTTGACGCGCACGCTTGAATTCACCCAACCGATGAAGTGCTTTGCCTTCCTGGTACAGGATCTTAGCATACAGGTTGATATCGCAAAGTCGCCTGAGCTCATTAATCATCCGGCAAGCATCCTTTGGCTGATCCTTCCGGTTGTAGCAAACGGCTAGGCTGGTGTAGAGAGATATGAGCGTTTCCTGTTGCTCGTTTGTTTCCGCTGCATCTTTCAAATCGCACAGCTGTAGCGTATCGACCGCTTCCAGATACTTGTGGATGGCATTTTGTATCATGTTGCGCTGGAAGCAATTCTTGGCGTACGCCCGTATTTCGACTACACGCTTCTTCACCAGCGCGTATGTGCGACGTTCGCTGTCTTCCAGAGTCTGCAGGGCGCTCGCATCACCAACGTCAACGCATTTGTGCAGTCGCACCACAAATAAAGCGTCCGCCTTCGGTGGAATCCGTGGCATGCACCCTACCTCACCGAACAGTAGCGGGTATCCGATCACGAACTGAGCCTCTTCACTGACGCACATCGTCAGCACTGCCTTTTCCAGGCCCTCCAAAATCGAATCCTTGCCCACGGTGAACGAATACGGAGCATTCCGTAGCGTCGTCGAGTCGAAGGTGGTTGGTTCTTTCTCGAAAAATGCATTGTAGTCTAGGGTGACGCGCACGTTACCCCGGACCGGTTCACCAACGCCTCGCTTCATGATGCGCTTGTGGATGTGTTCCGCGACCGGTTCCATCTGTTGGCGGAGCTCATCGAAACTTTGGGTCCACGGGGACATCATCTGCTTGTGGGAATCCTCATCCTCGTCTTCGCTGCCAAAATCGTCCTCCAGGAAGAACTCGTTCCCCACGTGTTCGCTCTTAAAATCGGCATCCAACGAGAATCCGGTCCCGCCGTTCAGGAGCTCCCTACAAATATCCGGAAATCAATGCGCCGTTCTTGCCGGAATCGTACGTACGGAATCTTACCGCAGATCAATGGGGTTTTTCAGAGGTTTTCCTTGCTCCATGATGTGGTTTACCTTCTGAATTTCGCGAATAAATAGAAAACTCCGCGGCCAGGATATCCAATTTCGCTGAACCGATTTTTATGAACTCCACGAGGCGCGAACCCCTCGGCTGTCATAACAACCGGCGACCGGCTTACAGTGCCGTGCGTACTTATCGCATCCCACCCATCGATCGGAGTGCACAATCGTGGGTCAGAAATTTAAATATTCCTCCCTTTCATCGTTGGATTTCTGAATTTTCGGGATTTCAATTAATTAAATAAAAGTCCTTTATCATCATCGCAAAAATCTGAACCGTGATCGTGTGGGAGGATTCTCGGTCTCTTTCGCGTAAGGACCTAGCAACGCGTGGTTGAGCGTCACGTCAGGCGGACGCCATTCCGGTTTGATCGATAATAATTTCGCGTAAAAATAAGGCGGTGTGTGGTTCTTATGCTAGGAAGGCCTCTGCGACGATTGCTGCCAGCTTTGTTCGTTCACAGCAACACCGGCAAACCGGCACTTGGACTCATCGTTGCTAAGGACTACCAGCGGTTCCTAACTACCTCAGTCTCCTCGACGAACGACAAACGAATGTCGCTGGAAGCTGCAAAACGGAGTGCCGCGTACAAGGCGGTCGATGAGTACGTTAAGGACGACACAGTCGTAGGTATCGGATCGGGCTCGACCGTGGTTTACGCGGTGTTACGGATTGCCGAGCGAGTGAAGGCCGAAGGACTGCAACTGGTGTGCATACCGACGAGCTTCCAGGCCCGGCAGCTTATCATCGAGAATGGGCTGGTGCTGGGCGATTTGGAAAGCAATCCGCAACTGGACTGTGCCATCGACGGAGCCGACGAGGTGGACGCACAGATGGTGCTGATCAAGGGTGGCGGTGGTTGTCTGCTGCAGGTAGGTGCAAGTCTGCTGGAAGTGGAAGAAGTCCTTTTGTAATCCCATTTTTATTCGATAGGAAAAGATCGTAGCATCCTGTGCCGATCGGTTCGTGGTCATTGCGGACTATACGAAGGATTCCACTCGTTTGGGCCAGCAGTACGACAAGGGCATCCCCATTGAGGTGGTCCCCATGGCGTACGTACCGATACGGGACCGCATAGGCGCCAGTTTCGGAGGTAGTCTCAAGCTGCGTATGGCCATCGCAAAGGCAGGTCCGGTTGTGACGGATAATGGCAACTTTATTCTGGATTGGCACTTTGAGGACGACAAGGATCACGATTGGGATGCAGTGAACCGTGAGATAATGATGATTCCTGGCGTTGTCGAGACGGGCCTGTTCGTTGGAATGGCCAACAAGGCCTACTTCGGGCAGTCCGATGGTTCGGTGACGGAGCGCGGCTCTTAATGTGAACGGCCGGCCTTATATTTGCTATTTTTTCCATTTTTTTATTCACTTCTGCCTGTGTCCTCCAATTCTGTTCGCAGCCGGGAGGTTATACAATCGTAATAAATAGCATTAAAACGGGAGCGGAACTATCGTACAAACGGGTTGGTGGGTTGGGAAAGGGGGCTAAGAAAAAGAGGGAAAACGCGCCCAGTTGAAGCGCCTAACAAAAACAGTCTAGAAGGATTTCTTATTACGCTCCGGTAGAAGCGTTTCCTTCGCGTACGTAAACAGCGATAGTAATCCTGCCTTTTTCCTGCTCGAGAAGTAGTTCGTCACCACGTCATCAGTGCCACCTGGAAATGGGAAAGCGAACGGTTTAATGAAACTATGGCCATAGGCATCTGGACAACGAGGACGAGCATTACCTAGTAGATGTGTTCGTTCATTGCTTGTCGGCAGCACGTTATCATTCGCAGATAGTGAAACGAACAGGGCGAATGGTACAAGCCACAGACAGAGTGTAAAGTACGCCATCACCTCCGTGAATGCATGGTACTGCACTTGGAAGTACACAAACGCCAGGTAATGGTTCACTAGCAGCAATATCACAGCACCGAGGAATGCGGGCGACAGGAATCGCACGTACGGAAAATCGGTCAGAATGAAGGCATGCAGCAGTTGACTGCCGAGCCCGCACAGGACCATTGACCAGGGAAAACTCTCAGTGAAGATAAAGACCACGTACAGTGTGGCCGTCCCCAGGACCAGGTAGCTGATAACCTTCTTTGCGACCACCGTGTACTCTTCCACCAGTTCCGCCAGATAGTAAAGCCCAGCAGCTGCAAAGGAAACGAGGGCCACGGTACAGGACACCCGGAGAGGGTTCGGTAGATTATTATTCTATTTTATGGCTGGCTTCCAAGTAACCTTGAAGTTATTTACGTACCGATTGAGACGGTTATGAAGCAGATCTGCACCAGCAGCGAAACGTAGCTAAGCAGGCCGAGAAAGGACATGATTTCGTGTGGTTCCCTCGATTGCCAGGTGCGATTGTGACGAGGTACGAGACACTCGATGAGCGAGGAGTTGTGTTAATGGCGCAACACACTCGTCCTTATAGATGCATCGCTTCCTGTGGCTGCAGGTGTGGTACGTAATGAGAAATTAGAATAATCCTTGCTCTTTTCGGACTTACGCGGTTCGCGGTTTCCACGTTTGACAGAAACTTGCCACCAAAACATTCTGCCCTTCGGGAACGGCACTTACGCGAGAAAAGTAAACAAGTCGCGCTTCCCGTCTCGCTTACGCTCGTTTGGTGCAAGAGAGACGACGAGATCAAGGTACTTTAAAAAGACAGGTAGCTTTATCCAGAACAAATCCTCGATCGTATTTTAGAAAAAACTTCAGAGTTTGACATTCACGGGATGGTGGGATGTTTACTTCGGGAACGCTCTTTTCGGAGCTGTTTTCGCTTTTCTGTGGTATTACGACAGTTCAAATTCACGAAAAGTGGCACGAAAGTTGAAGTTTATGCAAATATTCCCAAAATTCTTTCAATACTTTCAATATGGTATCGGTCCGTAGGTCTTGCCACCCGGCCTAGAACAAGAGCTAGCTAGCGTTCCTGGACCGTGCTCACTCGCTGTAAAACACAACTCGGTCGCTCGAATGATCTTAAATAGAGAGATGAATCATTTAAACATTCGAAAAAGAGTGAAATCAGGTACTTTCCCTGATAAAACCACCAAACTTCCCCACATCTTCTTCTTCTTCTTCTTGAAACTCACGTGGTTTTGTTGAAAAAAGCGCCCTGCTATGAATGTCAAACAAATTGAAAATGGTGACCTGTCAAAGCGGTTAAGAAGCTACCTGTCTTTTTAAAGTACCTTGGACGAGATTCGCATCGAGTCGAGGTTGGCAGCACTGCCGGTTTGTTTTGAATCGGCAGGCCGGCCTGGAAGATGGAGGCCTTCAGGAATCTGGATTGGTAAAGTAAAGTAAAGAGAAATAGTGGAATATAAACTAATATCTACGATTTCTATCGCTAACTCTAGGTCCAGAAACAACCCGCTACCTGAACGAGTTTTGTACGAACAGTATTTGGTCGATTTGTGCGATTTTCCAGATGATATTTTCAACTTGCACATCGACGAGATCGATCCCGTGCACGAGGTGAAGAATAGAGCGATCGATGACGGTAATCAGCAGGTCCCGGAGCTACCAACAGATCCCCGTACCGGTGAAACGGTTAAACAGCTTACGATTGACACGACCAAGTCGTTGCGGATGTTCAACCGCTTTCCCTCCGGATCGGTACTGCACCGTAACGAACATCAGCTCTGCCTAACGACTCTGAACAAGCTAAACATGCGGCTTCCGATGACCGACAAAAAGGATGAGAAGAGCTTGCGCATCTATCACGAGTTAATGAAGAAGCTTGCTCCGGAGCGCGATATGTTTGAGCAGTTCGTGCGTAACCACTTTATGACGAATTTGCTGTGGCGTGTGAAGACGATATCGGCGCCGTTGAACACGCTGCTGGTCGATTTGTGGCGGTGGAAGGCGAATCGCTGGTTGCAACAGC
This sequence comes from Anopheles darlingi, assembly GCF_943734745.1. NCBI lineage: Eukaryota > Metazoa > Arthropoda > Insecta > Diptera > Culicidae > Anopheles > Anopheles darlingi. The sequence continues at coordinate 3,421,191 of NC_064875.1, read as the reverse complement.
TCGGTACCACGAGCTACCCCAGCACCAGCTACCAGCTGATGACGGCCGTTGCCTCGGTGAGCTACTACGAGCACGAGAAAGGCGTGAACTTTGTACCATTTGAATCGGAGCAAAGCGTGATCGAGACAGGTGACGTTAGGCGGCTGTTTCCGGAAAACGTATTCAGCTGTAGCACGCTTCTACGATCACATCGTATCATGGAGCGGTTCCGTGATGAATGGTGTGCACTACGGGATGCGAAACGACAGTCAAACGCACGTGCAGCCGTCGAAACAATGCTGGAACATCAGCCGGAAATCTCGGTCGTGCTATCAGCCAGCTCGGTAGCGTTGCTGTTGAATGAGAAACGGAACAGTGAGGAAGAGTGGACGATTCCGTTTCGTCTAACGATGGTGGCGGGTCGTAAAGTACTAACCGTGGACAGTAAGCTGCCACCGGTGAAGCTGTCGACGCCAGCTAGAAACGCCAAGGCTCACCGTCTACTGGTGAAGAGCTTTACGACCTTTCTACAAACCGACCACTACGGAACGCCGGCCGTTAGTGAGGGGGAGCAAAAGGATACGCCACCCAATGCACCCACCAACCAGCAACCCGAGCAGCAGTACAGGGCTGTTCGATGTGACGAGTACATGAAGAAGGTGGAGGAATCCGTGAGGCAGGCGCTCGACAAACGGCAACACGAAAATCGCTTCTATCAGCTGTGGAAGCTGACGGACGAACAATCGGACGAAGAGCAGGCTGTGCTGATTGACTTTCGGCAAGATTTCTACCAGACGCTTCGCAAAACCCGACTCTTTATGAACCTTTCGGTGAAGTTGGAGCATCAGCCGGAATTTGGAGCAGAACAGATGACCAAGGCAGAGCTGCTACACGAATGGGCCCGCCAGCTATTACGGCCGAACTCAAAGACCTTACGGATACGCCTCGATCCCGTAACGCACCGGATGATTTCGAGCCATTATCTCGAGCTGCGTGATATCGAGGAGGAACTGTTGCGTTTGTACGGGGTTAAACCGCGGCATCTAATCACCAGCATGTGGGGTACGCTGCGGCGCTTGCAGCTCTTCCCAGTTGGCTCGTATCTGCTGCATCGCGACGAACGGACGGTACAGGGATGGTCCGTGTATACCGAGGTAGGTCGCGAGCGTGGGCAACAGTTAAACCCGAACGCGGTCGTATACGATCTCAGGACGCGATTGCACGCGATAGAGTACGACCTGCCACCACTCGAGCAGTACGATTGGATACCGATCGACAAGTGTTTCATAACGCAAGTGCACCGCGAAGGTTCGATTCTACCGTGCAGCTTCCCACACTGGACCCCCGTTCGGCAGTTGAATACGCGCGAGAAACTTAAACCCAACAAGAAACCGAGCACCGTCGATCAGCAGAGTGCAATACAGCAACGACGGGTAAAGAAGGGCAAACAGCAAACGAAAAATCTTAAGCGCAGGGAAAAGCTGAAGCTGCTCCAGCAGGAAAAGGCGAAAAAGGAAAGGTTACTACACACGCTTAGCCAGTATGCCCCGTACGAAGGGCCGTCCAACTCCGGCACCGGTTCTCGCGGTTTTGCTAAGATGGCTACAACCGCGGGGCCGCCTAGCTCGACCGAAGGAACGCCAACGTTACTCAAGGATGCCGTAATGGCACAACAACCCGTAGACTACAACAGTTACCAGTTGTACGCCGGGCTTCCACCAGGCAATGGGCCACAACAATGAATAAACGTGAGTTTATGGAAAGAAAAAAGGTATCTAATCACGGCGGTATATCACATTTAGTTTCAGCATTGAACATTCGCTTCTGATTGCACGCGGCGTCCGATATACGTATTCTGCCACCACTTTTGATCCAGCTCATGGTTCGTACTGCTCCACAGGAAGTGTGTTGGTGGGTGATCCTCGCCGTTGCAGAATGTGAACGCGTTGCTCAGTTCGATCGCAAGCTTCGAACGAACAAGTCCGATCGAACCATAGCGCTCCGGTGCTGGATGATACACCCGACCACTGGCCGGAAACATGCAGATGCGATCTGGTTGCCACTCGACACTCAGCTTATCACTGGCGTGTGCATACGCTAGCCTTTCCTTGCCCTCTGAAACGGAACACGTGTGATGATTAGAGGATGCTGGCTGCCAACCTGACCTTTGAGCCTGATGCCTACCCCCATCTCGGACGATGTGTGTGAATACGATCGGTAGATCATCGCAGCGGATGTAGTTCCGCTCACGGCCACACACGGACAGGAAAGGAAACTCTTCCCGGTACCGCTCGGTATCGTTTAGCTTGAGGCGTTTGAAGAAGAACTCCAGAAATTGCTTCTCCTTGAAGCAGGAGGTGAAGTTCTTAATCCTTGCATCATCCAGAAAGAGCTGCCAACGATGGATAGATGGTTAATTTGCGCAGTTCACATGCGGGGGTACTTATTTCTAACTTACCATACCCTCGTGATCGATGTAGTAAAAGTACTCTCGTACTTTCGGTGCCGGTGATTGACCCTGCACGTAACTAACGGCCCGGCGGCCACCCAGCGATCCGGTGTTCCACAGTCTTCGCAGCAACATCTCGGAAACTCGGAAAAACACGGGAAATCAGCTGTTGCCGTCGTGGGACGTTCCCGAAGGGTCAGGCTTTTGACGTCACCGCAACGCATGTTTTGCTGCTCAAAATAACCGCCAAAAAAACGGAAATTGTTTGGCTGGTGGATTATTTAACGTTTTTCCTGGTTTTTCGTGAGTGTTTTATGAAGCTCCTCTCGTTCGTCGCACTATGGCCATCGTAATCAATCATGTGGCGTTGGAAAAACTTCGTAAGTAGGGTAGTGGGGTGGTGGGTGCCGTACGCTTGGGTTGATCCTGTGCTTTTCCTCCTCACAACAGTTCACGAGATTCAGGAAATTCGTGTGCGCGCCCTGCACGATATCGAGAACAAACTGAAACGGGCCCTGTGGGAGAATGTGGAGCTGTGCTTCAACGGAGCGGCGCTGTTCAAGAACCTTATTCGTTGGTTTGGCCAAAATCCGATCTGCGAGGAGGTGACGGTGCTGGAGTTGATGTCGTTGCTCCTGACGGTAAAGTAGACCATTTCTTGTGCGAATCAGAGCAACCTTTCCACATCAATTTCCATTTTATACACATCACCATCAGAGCAAATATGGAGATGAGATTGTGCAGTACTTCAGTGCGGATCGGATCTTGAAGGAACTGAACAAAATTCGTTGCCTCATCGAGGACAGCGCGGAACACGACGAGCTGTTGCAGCAGCTTATGAAGCAGGTGCGCGACATGAAGGCAACCGATCAGGCAACAGCTCCGAGGACAGCAGACAGTGTGAAGAGCATCGATCTGACCGAAGTGGCCAACAGTTTGGGTAGTTTGAAGCTGAACCACAGCGTAGATGTGGTTTCGGATAACACCAGGTTCCTGCGATCCGAGAACGATCCGACTTTCTATGTGACGTGCTGGGAAGCGCCTGCACCGAACGTAGCCAGTGTATTGCAATGCTTCAACGATTCCTTACGTACCGACGGGGACGAAGTGAATCTACAGCATGCCCTCAGCTTCCTCGCACCCTACATCCAGGATTATCCACCTGAGTTCTTTCTACAGCCTCCATACATCTTCCTGTCACTGCTGCGGTTGGTGTACGCACGCAAAGTATCGATCCGGAAGACGCTAGCGATGCTGTTGAAGTTGCTAGTTTCTCTTGAAAAGCGTATGGGCGAGAAGAAGCTTAGCGCGATGCATATCCCTAGCGAGAATGATGATCGCGAACCACACGCGGCCGATCGACGGAAGGTTCAGATATCGGTGAGCGGTTGTGTGTACGAGCTGTTTCAGCTTTGTCTCGAACTCTCCAAGGAACTGTCGAGCGATCTGGACATGGGTTCGTCGAATATGGTCTTCCTGGTGGTGTTCCAGCTGACGGCTCTGGTCGGACAGGATGAAACTTTCCCCACGCAGCGGTACATTGAACTGCGGCGTGAGATGGGCTACCTGATCAAACACTACAGGCAGGAATGGGAATCTAATATGTCCTCGGTAACGGCCCGCATTCGCTACCTGATCAGTCTACAGAATCTGCTCAATTTCGTATACGCCGAGAAGGACCTCCACTTGGAAGAGGGTCCACCAGTATCGGCCCTCGTCCATGGAGAAAGGCACCCGGCGAACCAGTACAATCCGGCTGACTACGCGATAACGCTCAACTCGACCGGCCATCGCCAGGCGTTGGATGAACTGGATGGTGTGTGGATGAACGAGCTGCATCTGGCACAGCTCGATTATTCGCTCCAGTTCGCTTGCGAGGAAATGTACACCCGCCTATGGGTGCCAGCCTTCGTCGAGCGGAATCCGATCGTCTGCACACTCGCTACTATACGAGAAGAGCTCGAACCAGCCGTGCAGTTGCTTCGCGATGGTATTACCAACTTCGAAGGAGACGAAGCGGAGCTGTTGGGCCTCGCACACGAAGCAATCGGCACGCTGCATCTGCACCGATCCATTGAGCTTGTACGAACGATCATGAAAACGGTTGGCAGGTTAGTTGTTGGGGTTTCCTTAGTCTCCTTCCGGTGTTATGAGGATTTCGATTTCTGTTTTCAGCTGCGCCCGATCGATGACCGAGGATGAACCAGTGCGAGACCTGATGGAATCCATAACACTCCGTCTGTTGGCACATGGCGATGAAGAGATACGATGGTATGAGTACAGATAGGCCGTTAGGGATACTCGAATTCATCTCTGGTCACAACTTTTCGTTTTTCTTAGTGAGGCTTACGAGTTGTGCACGGGAATGATGAAGGATTTCATTGGACAGCTGGACGAAGGTGCGATTCTCACACGTCGTAGCCTGTTTTCGAAGACCGCTCCTAAACTACGATCGCTTGGCATTCCTCTTTCGCTAGAGATCCTTACAGAAATCACCTGCTTTGGCTATCCTAGTGCTAATGTTCGGGTAATCTACCGCTAAGGTATGGTTCTAGGATTCGCTGGATCTCACACATCTCTCTTCCACTTTAACCTTTCTCCGTAGATTCATCGATGCGCCGAAACGATGCTGCTGTTCCTGTGCAATTCGCGTGCATTTTTGCATGAAAAATGGGCGGATGTGCAGGAGATTCTTTTACCGATGGCACCATTACTGCAGCTCGCTACGATCGGAGCGCACGAGACGACACTACGCAAAGCGGTGATGGGGCTATTTCATCCAGACTGTGAACTACCGCTGCTCGACGTCTTGCAGGGGAATTTACGAATGTTGTACCACGAGGACGGTAGCGTACGCGAGGAAGCATTGACGCGGGTATTGTTTCTGCTCAGTTCGACCGGTAGGGCAGGTCGATTCGTGCCTCGGATCGAGAACGTTAGCGATACCATACCGAATGGGTTGTGCCTGCTGAAGCTTCGCTACGATCCGGCCAAGCATTTGTCGACAGATGTGTATGAAGTGAGCGCTGTTCGGCCCCTGCTCGATACGCTTGAACAGGAGGACGGGGATCCAGGTCTGCGCCGCAGTGCTCTGGTACAGCTGAACGTGATGGCCGAGGATCCGCTGTTATGTGAGCTGATTCACAACGCATCCGGCTGGCCGTTGGTACTGAAGGCGCTCTATAATGCACTGCAGGAGAACCACTTGCTGGATTATCCGGATACGGCCATTCCGGCCGTGGGCATACTGACCAAGCTTTGCTTCACTGTCACTAGCTTCCGACGCTTTCTCGGTACAAACGAAACGGCGTACGAACTGGTCGTACGATCGTTGCTTGCTTTCCACCACATGCCAGTGTTTCGGGTGGAATGCTGCGCGCTGCTCTATCTGATGCTATTTGCCGACTGTTCGCTGGGAGGAGGACGTACCATCTCACTGCCACGCCTGTGTGAAACCAGCTCCTTTCGCATCCCCTTCGTATGTGAGTTTCACTGGCGCAACAGTCCCTTCCGCCGGATAAGCCCGCTTGAGGAACTAGTTCTTGGAGGGCAGACGGTGCAACATGAGCCTCGATCGAGTGCACCGGCAGGTGAGAGCATCTTGCAGTTAAGACATAACACGCTATCTTTGTCGACTGTCGAACCGACGCACCGAGAATCGATCCTGCGCTTGATACGATTCACCTTTGCCGATCTGTGGTTTGATGGTTCGATCGCTAAGCTTTTGCATCAAGCGTCGTCTGATCGGCGATCGTCTTCGAAAGGCATCCAAGAACAAGACGATAGCCTTGCCTCGATCGCATATGGCAGTGAAAAGTCTGCAACGGACGGCAGCAGTATACAGTCGCTTCGTTTCGCTAGCTCGCTCCGTTTAACCAAGCAAGACCTACAAGTGGTGAAGATCAGTAATTTTGCTACTCGATTCCGCTGGAGTTTGCGTAGCTTATCGGGAGCCAAATCACACTCGGAGGTGTTCGGTGCGCTGGCAGTGTTCGAAAGTAATCTAATGCTCCCGATATCAACTGATCGCTGTCCAACGGAACTGCTGATCAAAGCATTGAAACGTTTCCTACTTACACCACCATGTACACAAACCGATCAGCTGCTGCTGATCGAGGTAATCAGCATGGTGGGCGATCTCATACAGCTGCGCAATCGGCAGATCCTCGATTGGGTGCTCGAGCTGCTTGCCAACGATGGAAACGTGTTTTTCCACGTCCTTCGCTCAGAGAGCACCATCGACGAGCTGTTCGGTAACGTGACGGATCTGCTGCGCCTCGTGTTACTGATGGTCGAGTGGCGTGGTGAGGAGGAGAAGCTGACCAAGGCTGTCGCGCCCGGTATTAACTGGATAATTGTGCTGTTTGGTATCGTAACCCAACAGCTGGACACGGGGCTGCACAAGTGTGAGCTATCGAGAATTATTCCACTGATGAAACTGTTGCGCGTGTTGGTCGAACGGTCCGACCCAGAGAGTTTCTCGGGATCAGAGTTAATCGTTAAGCTGCTTCTATACATCAGACATATTCGCTCGACCAGCTACACTGGATCGACTATCGTGCGATTGTGCCTGATCGCGATAGCGAATCTGCTCGAACAGCAGCGTCTCGTTGCTGAGGCAGTGAAGATCACGTGGAAAGCATCGCAGCTCAAAACGCTCTCTACGCAATGCGGTCATAGCAGTGCGTTGGTACGGTCTTGTGCTTGGAATGTGCTAGCGAAGATCAGTTGCACGCTCGAAGGAGCTAGCGCGATCGTGAAAGATTGTGCTTACCTTCCGGGGGGAATACACGCGAGCTGCTTGAGCACGTTGCTTGATGGCCGTGAAGCGGCATTGGTAAAGGAAGCTGCAGCTGGACTGTTAGTTTGCCTGTTTTCGCATCGCGTTGGCAAAGATGGACCATTGTATCTGGCCGTGCAACCGGTTGACCTGCGAGCCAAAACCGAACTAGAGCCGCAGGATCCACTGCAGACTGTGCTAAAGTTACTGGCCAAGCAACGCTTCTTCGAGGATTCCGTGCGCTCGTTGGATCACTTTACTGCGCGCGACACAATGGACACTTTCGGCGAGTGTGATACCATTACGCTCATTACGCCCGAGGTAGTAAAGGGTTACGCTATGATCTATCGGTCGCTGGTAGAGCTGAACGCTTCCGGTTTTGTGACGATACTGCGGGAGAAAGGCTGCCTGCAGGGGCTGATGGATTGCGTTTCAAAGGTTCCTCTGAAACCGACACGTGCTGCATTGCTGATGGTGGCTGAAGTGTGTGCCCTGCTGGTGCAATGCATGGAGGAAACACACGAGCGATCCGCCATTGAAGAGTTGGTGAAGCTGAATCAGGCGTTTGTTGGAGGGATTACTTATCTCCTGGATCCTGCTGTGTATGAGGCGCTCGATGAGGGGACGGAATACGTGATGCAGCGTACGGCTAGTGGCATTATGCGTATTCTGTGCACCCTTGCTGGTTCCCAACTCATCAACTGTGTGCTCGCTCAGCTGGATGTGAAACCTATCGTACGGCTGATCGAAACCGGCATCAGAAGCAAACAGTCAGGTAAGTTAGATCGCGCGTCTGGTCCACATTTGATCTAGAATATGTATTCCTAATGCCGTTTTCTCTTCCTCTGCACAGCATACCAGCTGATTTGTCTTAAATTCGTTCTACAAATGGTGATCTCGTCCGACATGGGTACATCATCGACGTCCGAATTTCCGTCATTCTTGGCGCATCTGGAATCCATTGACGTGCTGGAGCAGAACAACATCCCAGGGAACACATCCGCGTGGAACTACCGAGACAAGCTACCGAGTGAAGACTCCGACGAAGACGATATGGAAAACTTGAATCCTAATCGGCGTCCAACGTCAACGAAAGATGTCGTCAAAGGGCTGACCGAAACACAGACTGGTACCAATGTCGGCATAACGGCGGCCAATAGTGGCACGGGTCGCATATTTGCGGCTCTACTTCATCAGTTCCTTTTCGTCAATTCGCGCGACATGCCGGGTATGAACGTTATCCTGGCGAGTACGGTGGAAAAGCGGACACTCTATTCAACCATTCAAACATTGCTACGCCTCTCGGTACACTGTCGGCGTGTGGCTTGGGACCAACGACTACTAACGACCGTCATTGATCGCTTCAATACAGTCCACGAGGGACTGCTTGGGCGCCTCAGCTATCCTGAGTTCGTTCGGCGTAATGGCGAATCTAAGAAGCTTCCCGTAATAGAGGAACTATCCGGGCTGATTAGTCTTCTATCGGCCTGGTTTAGCAATGCGGAAGATGTGTTGCTACTTGAACGAGATCAGATCGGTCAGCTATGTCGCATCGTGTTGCAGTACTGGCCCTGGCTCAGCCACAACCACGAGCTGGAGGTGGACTTTATGTGCGCCTTAGCTTTCCTCACTGAGAGTTCAATCGTAGTTTGCAAATCACTGGTGGGCTCATTCAGTGGGTATCCCCACAGCATCCTTAAGTTGCTCATCGCCACGGTGACCAGTGAAACGGGACGCGTCAAGGGACCGAAGTGCGATCTTCGATTGCTAGGCGTCGTCCTGCGCGTGCTGGGTAACTGCTGCAGCTGTCAGGAGGGTCGTAGCACGATCGGAAAGCTTAACGTGATCGACAACATCAGCAAGCTGCATCCGAGCGTGACGAAGCTCCAGAAACCGTGGGTCGAAGTGACCCGCCTGTGGCTCGAATTCTGGGAGATCTACACGCGCTACAGTGACGTGAGCGAAGTGCGGTAAATCATAATACCGATGGCTTCAGTTGATTGTGCCTTTTCTAAACATGCACTTGAATGTCTTCCACACAGGCATCTGACGGTTCTGGGAGCTCTATTCCGTAAATCGAACGCCGAATTGCGCCTGCTATCGCTCTCCATCCTACGCAATCTGTCGTTCGTACCGGCGAACCGCATTGCGCTGCTATCTTCGTCCGATTGCATGTTCATGCTGCAAACCTCCCTTCAGCAAACGAATCAGGATAAGCAGTTGATCGCCGCAGTAACGATTTGGAAATTGATCGCCAATAATCATAAAGGGCGGGCGGCGGTGAAGAGCAGTCCACTGGTACGCATGACCGTAGCGCTCTCGAAGCATTACGCACTGCAGGCTGCGAACAGCGCGGTGGACAAGGAGCTATGGAATGTGCTGTCTACGGTGCGGCATATTTTGGAGGCTTAGCATTTTATGGTTGATGAAGGTAAAGTGTTAATGATAAGGTATTTGCTGCATAGTAGACATGTTTGAAATATTCGTTATATTCGTCCCCCGGCGTGGATAAATACACTAATTAAAAGAAAAATAACGCATATGGATCAATAATCTTTTTAATGTTATCAATAATTGCAGGTTTAATTACAGTCACAGGTTTTACAATGAAAATGATTCTGATTAATGTTTATTAATTTTATAATTCTGTTTAATTTTCTTCTCGATTTCTTTTATTATCATGCGGTTTCGTTAAATACTTACGACAGTTTCTAGCTAATCTGCTTCATGAAAAATATAAGATGCATTAGTTTGGGAATCTTTTGGAATCAAGACAGCAAACCTTTATTGAGGTATCTTATGGAGTGGAAATGTATTACGGCAGGATTGCTCTTAATGTAATGATCGTCTTATAAAATGGATTCCTTTCAATTGACGATCAAGCGACTTGGTGTATCAGTTGAGCCAGCTGATCCTATAGCCGCCAGGCGATGATACCGGCGAGCAGAATGGTAAGAAGAACGTTAACCGTCATGATGGCGGCCCGTCCACCAGTACCGCCCGGTGCGAGCGTCGTCGATGGGGCCGCATTCTGACAGTCCTCGATGTTCTCGAATAGTCGGATATAATTCTGTACCGCGGTACCGAGCTCGGCGTGCTGGGGCGACACTAGACCGAGGGCCGAGTCTTCAAATAGCAGATCCTTCACTCCACCGAAGATGTTGTACATCCGGAAATCGGGATCGTTCTGCAGGTACTGATCGAGCGAACTGAGTGCGTGGATAACGTTGTCCGTCTTTTCCCACTGGCGGCGCACCACAATCTCTCCATCGACGATCGTCGTGAGGAAGCATTCCTCGTCCACCGTGAATCCGGTGTTGGCAGCTAGTGAACCGTTGCGGCACAGCACCCGATAGTCACTCGCGTTCATACCGAGGAAGCGGGCATGATCGGCCAAGTTTTGCGCTTCGATCACTGCCACATCGCCGGCCTCCTGGAGGCAGCGCAACGCACCGCGCGTCCCATAGTACCGGTTCGAGTCACTGGCCGCACAGGGCAGATTAGGATCGTTTGCAATACCAGCATCCACTCGGGGGCGCAGTCCCGAATCGATACCATCAACCGGTGGTTCCTCGGGATGTTCTGCACTACCTTCGATCTCATCTGCCGAAACAGCGTACATTACGGGCCTCTCGGCATATTTGCACAGATCACACAATTTCTCCGAGCTCTCGCCATGCGGATCGTGTAAATCGTCCCGCGATCCTGGTGCACACGATTCGTCAAAGAAGTCACTCATCAGCCGGCCATAATCACACTCGTTGCGATCGAATATACCTCGCGAGCGTCCAACGTTTACGAAAGCAACCGAAGCTGTAGAGAGAATTTGGCATTACGATCATAGGGCGGAAGATAGCGTTTAACTAAGGGAAGATACGAACCGATTCCACCAAACTCCGGGAAGCAAGCCTTTGAGTTGCGCAACCTCTCGAACCTGTCGTGCTCTTTACCCTCATGAACGAGCACTACCACCCGGGAGTACTTCTCCTTGTCCGTCTCCTGGTACAGTGCGGCAGCCAGGTTGGACTGGCGTGCCAGAAAACCGTAATTGGAATCAATACCGGCAAAGTCCGCCCGCTGACCGGCAATCTCACGCAGACAGGCGATCCGGTTCGTGGTTGGATTGTTGCATTCGAGATGAGGCACGACTCCGGCCGTAAGGGCAGCCTTCGCCAGCACATCACACTTGTCCTTTTCTTCCAGCGAGGTGGTGCACCAGCGAGCAGTGGTACCGCAAAAGTCCGACGCGATCGGCAGTGGTCGGTGTGGTCGCACATAATCAACCGGAGCCTGAATTGAGCTCACCGGGGCCAATCGCTCCGTGTTGTGGCGTGTCAATATCTGAATGATGGCTTCTTCCCACGGCGAAGGACTGAAATCATTGCTGCGCATCCATCCATCCACACGCGTCGATATCTGGACTGCCTTGGCAGAGGTAGAGATAATGGTACCCCATGGTTGCATTACCCAGGCACAGACCGGACCATCGATTGGTCGCAGTGAACCATCGGGGCAGAGGAAGGAGTAATCGTTCTTCATTGCGGTACGGCTTTCGAAGAAATGTTGAATCTCCTGTACGGAGGCGTACACGACATCCGCATCACGCTCCAGGCACTGAAGTGCTGCTTGATGGCTACCGATGGAACCATCGTACGAACAGAAGGTCTGATTCGGGCACAGCGAGCACAGGCTAGCATACTTATCCTCTGGAAATGAAGGGAAAATAAGGGATATGAAAAAATAAAAATTCCCCCCAAAACATGCGACTCAATTAGGACACTTACTAAGTCGTGCATCTTCCTTGGGTATCTGCGACCAGAGTCCGGGACGGCAGGAAGCACCGAAGAAGTTCGCCAACCCGGCCGTCTCGATCTCGGTGGCGGTGTGTAGTCCTTCCTCGCAGGTTGCCGGTACGACGAGCCGTTCGAAGTGCTTCAGTACTCGCTCGGTCCAGCGTTGCGTACGAGTGTACTGAAAGCCCGGATGGCAGTACCGGAGTCCTCGCAGTCCATCCAACCCTCCCGTATGGCGACTGCGGACAACGACCGCCGACTGGAAGTCCAACAATTCACGTGCACGTTCCGCGCTGCGTATCTCCTTGATGACGGTCAAACCTTCCCATCCTAAACTGGCCACTAGCAGGGTGCTTTCCGCGCTAAATACACCGAAATCGGCCGTCCCGTTGCGGATACGTTGCGCGCACTCGACACTATCCTGTACCGGTACGCAGATGACATCGGATTGACCGCGCTGCAGCTGTTCACACTCGGAGATATACCGTGAAAGGGCACACACGCGTTCTAGTAGAAAGAGAGAGAGAAACGGAGAGACACCGAAGCGTAGATCGCGGCCATTACTAACGGTATCCGAGTGTCCGAACCGAACGAACGTTAAACGAACGTTTGGTCTAGTGTTATCTTATCTCCGGCAAGGAAGTTACGCAAGGAGGACTGAACTCGTGCTTCACTACATTCCGTCACCTCAGCTTCGATTCTAAACTGCCGAGGGATATACCCGAGATGCACGGCCCAGCCTACGCCTTGACTGTCTCGCTATCGATCGACAACGACGACGCCGTGGATAGTCGAGGGCAGATATTCGCCACCACTTATTTTTAGACGCCGCATTAGGGCGGGTTATCGAAGTATATTTTTTTGGAGAAGGAGACCAGACCCACACGCACCCATGGGGACGGCGTTGATTGCTTTGGCGCGAAGTACACTGAATTGTTTGTTTGGCTTATCATCATCGATAGCGCTGGCGATAAGGTGGGCAAACCGCGAAACCAGCAGCAGCAACAGTGACTCTAGCACGAGCCGCAGTTTGTCTCGAGTTTTTAACATGTAGAAGGGATTTGCAATCGATGCTATCGTGCCTGATCGGTCCGTGCGAGCTATACAGCTACATTTAGAGTCTCAATCTAGACCACAACTAGAAGCTTACGCCAGCATACGGTATGAGTAATCTGAGAAATATGAGTAATGATTCGTACAACGTGTTTTTTTGTCAATGGGGGATACAGAACTCAATTTACCAGATTACGTCACCTGGCATGACCAAGTACCATGAATGTTCTGGAAAGCGTTTCGTCGTGCTGCTTCAAACTGTTGAAGCGTTAATGGAAGCTACCATTCTTCCAATAACACACGGAATTGTGCTGTTCAGGCTTATGACGTCAGAATTAGGTAGTACCTCGCTATCGTTGTCCTTCAAACACGGATTACTCTCAAGTGCACCTACCGGCATGAGATCATCTGACCAGCCGCGCCGGAGGAAGCTCCAAATGCTGTACTAGATAAAGCATATCTTTCTCGATAGCGCTGGCGACAGCTCGCTCCACGCTGATGGATGGTAGTACGTCAGATGTTTGTACAAAATAAAAACCGTCCAGATACAGAATTACTGCAAACCATTAAGGTTAGTCAAGAGTTAGTCGTCGAAATTGTCACTCTCTGCAGTATCTAACCTTCACGTAGGTTTACTGTGAGCCGGTCTGTAAGGTTACATTACACACGCACATTCACAATACACTGCGGACGTTTGCTCAGCGTGCTGTCTGAGTTGTAAAAGTGCCTGCCGAAAGTCTGTGATAAGCTTACGGACAGAGGGAACATAGATACTTGGGACATAGATTGCTGTTAACCAGAAGTTCCACTGGAAGCTACTACTTGCTAATATGTAATTCGGTTGACTCTTTTGAAATCCTGTTTTTGCAAAACGTTTACCTTGGTTTTGGCCAATTGCTGTACCAGTAAGGGCAGCAATTGCCAGTAATATTGTAAATGCACACACTCTTGCCATCTTTTTAATGGATGGCTGTTGCCCGTGCGACAGAACGAAGGATAATTTCACTGTTCACTCAAATAATGAGATTTCCAATCACTCTAACCACCAACAACCGTTCAAAGCCACATAGCCGTGAGGCTAATGCAAGGGAACACACGACGCTTCCGTTGTGAGCCGATGTCCGCAACTGATTAGGCACCTGGAGTTGGAGCATGGACGCGCCCAACGTTCCCGCCTATCCGTTATCATATCCCTACAAAAAGAATCATACGCACACTGGCGCGAAGAGCTGCTAGCTGATAAGATAAGTCTGGGGCGGGTTCGCATAAAACTGTCACGATGGATCTCTCCACGATGGAATTATTCCTTTTTTTAGACCGATAAACGCTATCAAACGAGAGGTAAGCGACGATTCATTCGCTCTCGATGCATCCGCTGCGAGTGTGCGGCGTGTGAATCAGATCCAAAAACGTAGTCTACTATACAAGGCATCACCGGCAATTACTAAGAAATCGTGTTTAATAGGCTGTTGATGGTTACGCTGTTCGCGTGTCACCAACGAAAGGGGGATGGTGCAATTTACCGTTGCGCCGAAGTTACTCACGCACGGGCAAACATACGGGGAGCGTCCTCTACTTCCGGCCTCGGTATCGATGGCTTTTGAGAACGATTCCGCGCCCAAACGTCAACAAGTCGAGTGTATGGCGTTGTTTGCTTTACTTTGATGTTCGATAAAAAAGATACAAATGAGGAGATTGCTTCTCCTGGAACTTATTAAACCAGAAGTAAGCGGAGAAGCGAGGATCTAGACACAAAAAAACTCGCATGAAATATGTATGAAATAATTTATTTCTTTTAAGTAATTAGCAATGCTTCCCTTGGACATACTGGAATACAAGGAAACATAACAAGGAATAAGTTAGATTACCCGGAAATAACATTATTACTACACGACAGGGTTTAGTTTATGCTATTTAATTTTCATTGTTAATTTGCTATTGATAAACGATACTTACCACCATACAACACCCTTTTTTAAACCTGTAGTTTTCCTATGCAGTTATCCAATAAACGATTATTTAAAAAAAGAAAACATCAAACTCTTCAGTATTTTTTGTTCCTTATAGATTACTGTTAAAAATACTGATATTAATTACTACCTTATTTCAAAAAATTAAAGCTTACCAAATATTTAAAACTACAGAAAAATAACACATCGAAAGCTGAAATTATAAAGTGTTCAATTATTTAATTGGTTCTGTTATTTCGTATGTTGCAATGATTGTAGCCTACTGATTCGTGTAGGCAATATTCTCGACCAAACCAAAACGCAACAGAAGGTTGGCCATCACTGCAACCGAGCGCGCACATGGCACTTATCGTCCCCGATTTCTTTCGTTCCGCGTCTACATTCGCATCACACTACCCGGTGCCAATCCGTACCACTTGGCCGATTTGTTTACTAAAGTAACCAACCGTTTGCCAACGACCGGCGAACCTTACCACGGTGACGTCACGTTCGGAGTGAACGGCGCATGCACCAAGTTTTCCCGCGCGTTTTCACCGCTTTCGGTTTTTCATTGAGAAACCCGACTAGGTGCTAGAGCATGGGTTCGAGCAAGCAGGCAGGACATCACAAGGACCAGCGCACCGGACCGCTCTACCCACTCTTTGGCCGCCTGTAGTCGTCGGTTAGGCGGTTAGTAAACACAGCAAATGGTGCCAAGTGTCGCGCTCAGTAGCCAACGAACCGGGTACAGCATCGGTTGGTGCTTTCTGTGGTGCTCCCGAAACCGACGGCAGCAAGTGTCGTTCGACATTTATCACACTTGTTCGCGTTTGTGTAACGCTAGTAACGGTTACAGGTGGGCCGTCGTTGTCGCGATCAGGTTCTATAAGTATGCGATTAGCTGTAATTTAGTGAAATCCTTTGAAATTTGCAAAAGTGATTTAGTTAATTTTTGCTTCGTCGACTTTCGCTTCACGTGTCGGCAGTGGTTGTGTGTGCGCAGCTCGGGCGTTAAACGTCTCAGGCTACGTTAATCTGCATTTCGTTATGTTAATTCCGTGTGCAAACAACGCGTTAACAGTAACCTGTACTGCCTGAGCATCGAGACTGTGGGTAAACATTCTATGCAAAGATATTTTTACGTCGTTGGTGATTTTTTTGAATATTTAGATAGTGAGTAAAATGCGCTTTGCTGGTGATTGTAAAAACTTTCATGATTTATTATTTTTGAGAAAAAGTATCACGCTGCTGCCATCATTTTCCATTGATGTCTCGCTCGCTGATTGATCGACGGCATGTAGCTCAATAGTCAATGTTGCAGGAAACACTTCGTCGCACCGCCTAACACTCCCTTTTAGTCAGCCAGCGGTAGCGGTTCCTAGAGAAGATAGTGCTAAGTGCTAAATCTAAATTTAAGTTCACACTCGACGCACAAGCTACTCGTGCTCACAGTATCTGTTCGATAAAAATCGATAACGCCTGCTCGATCGATGATTTACCCCGCCGGGTACGGTTTTCCGCTCTCATCAAATCGTTGTTTACCGACCGGTTTCCGTCCGTCTATGCAAGTGTCCGTTTCCGCAGGATGAGGCGGTTTAAAGAATAACAAAAAATGGAAAACCTTAGAGTTACAAGTGTGTGCGGTTTTGCCAGTAAACAGATTATGGATAGACCGGGCAAAAAGTGTTCTCCAGTGTTTTTTTTTCACGCAAGTTATTTCTTCCTTTTTGCTTCACTTTGCAGCAGCTGCATCATCATGATGGTGCGGGGCCTGGCGATGTGCTAATTGCAATGTGTAGCAGACGCACCGAGTCTGAGGATTAATAAATTGCTAAAAATAACTCCATCGTGTTCTTGGAGGCTTGCAAATCGGAAGTGCCAAGTGGCAGGTTACCTGCTTTCGACATTTTCTGTTACCGAAAAAAAGGAAAGCAAGCTCTCTAAGGAGAGAGTTTTTTGTCGGTTAACGGTGCAAACGGTGTGAATACGGATTGTGTGTATCCAACAGATTTGTGCTTTCTCGAAAAAAAAGCGGTGTTCCGCCTCCCACAATGCGGTGCAATGGATCCGCGATCAACGCCACCAACTGATAGCACTGCCGGTAAGTAAGGAAACTGATCCGTTTGTTTCATCATCCGTGCGTTTCGCGTTTTTCCTCGAAAATAATACGCCAACACGCCTAATGGTAGCAGCTTCATTTATGAACAAGTGAAGCCGATAAACTCGCAAACCCGGAGTGTATGAGTACTGTTGAGGTGTGCTGTTGTGGATGTTGTGTAAAGAAAATTCATTAAAAGTTGAACATAATCCCCCACTCGTACTGGGTGCAGCCATCCTAACGAGTGGTCTGCTGTCTGCTCCAGCAGTGAAGACGCATTCCAGAACGGATTGTGGGTTTCAAGTGTGTTAGAGCGGAATTCGAAGAAACGTTATACCTAGCTTCTTCGTGAAATGCTAATTTGTTGTTGGCAGTTCGGACTTGCACGTTACTGGCAGCAACATTTGGATGTGAATGATAGGTAACACCCTGGGCGGGGGCAGTATAAAACCACACAACAACGCACCAACTCGTCAGTATTGTTTATCTGCGGAAAATCCGGACGAACAATACGCCCCTGTGTCTTAATTTTAAAAGTTATTTTCAAAAGAAGATCGGCGTGCGGGACCCATGGCCAATCACATCACACACACGCGCGCGCGAGATTGCCATGATCTGCCGTGACGAGCTGACAGCTGGAAAGACAATTCTTCGAGGACAAACCTAGTATCTGTTTGGCGCACACTAAACAAACAAAGCGGCGAGAATATCCCACCTCTGCAAACCCCACATTTCGGTCGCTCACATGTGCTAACGATTAACGCGGATTGTTGCTATCGAGAAACCACGGTACTTATGGTACTTTCACACATTCATCTCCTAATGGCGACCGCGTAATGCGTGCAAGAGAAAAAACGCTCGTCCACGCGGTCTCGGGCAATGGCTTCATCACAAGATCGCTTCTAACGCGACACAAACTCGTTGTCACTCGTTATTACTGGCCACATTGCCATACTATTTATAGCGCTTTGCCCCATCGCCCATCTCATCTTTGGCGTACAACAGCGTAGGCAATAAAATAAGGAAACTTTTGGTGAATGAAGCGCTCGAACGTGACACGGCGCTAGCACTCCAGCCCACTCCACCTTCGAGCGGTATTGCGAGTGACAAATGGGTCGTCCTACCTTGGTTTCGTTATCCTTCACCGGAATGGCCTCGCGTAAAGGAATATCTGAAGCATTCCGGGCGTGTTTATGCTTTGACATTCCGTGCCTCTGCCCATTTGCTTTGGTGATCACGTTTTGCATTCTTGAAAAATGCTCGCATGTTTCAGGGCGCTGCTCTCGACAGGGTGGATGCTAAGCGAACCGTTTTACTCCTTCATAATGGCCATTCTGCAACTGTGATGCTATGTCGATGGCATCTAGAATTGCCTCAAATTAATCTTAATGTAATCGGTTTTTGATTTGATCTTGCTTTATGGGACTTTTGGCGTACTTCCTATTGTTTGCAGTTGGATTACGATTAGCGAGTGAACCGATTCTTCGAAAAACACTCCCTGGACACAAATGAGGACAACTTAGATAGGTGGTTGCATAGGGGACTTGGCTAAAAGATCCCTCTTTCTCTCGCCAGAAGTCCAGAAGTAATTGGTACCCAAATTTCCCACGAAAATTGGCTGTGCAAAGCATTTTCATATTCCGGGAAACGATAAGATGAACCCTTCTGGTGTGTAAACGAAACATTATCCCTTGCTAATCCATGTTGACCTTGACCGTAGTGGCTTAAAGTGTATGTTTTCGGTAGAGAATGGCCATATGGGCATTTTATCGCCGACCACTCGAATTGTTGCTGACTTCCGGTAGAAAAGATAATAAATGAAGGGTCATACCGCACAACAAACAGATCAACAGACACCGTCCCGTACTTGAAAGTGTGTGTTTCGTGGATTTTTGTTTGTTTTTTTGTTATATCCTGATCTGAAGTAGTGCTGACATTCATGGTTCAATCATTACCGTACAGACAGACGAGTGTCACCGTTTTATGCATCATCAATCAAGAACATCGAGCTATATCTATCAAGCTGCCATAATTATTCGCTTGTTATGCTGTTGATAATGGTTTGTCATGCGGTACATCAGCAAGACCTTCCAGTTTAAAGCTGTAACAATCTCGACTGGAGTCGTAATCAACATAACTGTCAGTGCATGTGAATTGATTATGCCAAATGTCCATTGATTATGTGCGGGTTATCGACATAATTAACAACGCGAATGCCACAGCATTGAACCGTGAGATGAAAAGGAAGGGAGCAATGAATTGATGATTGATTAAGCGCATCACTACCTTTTTTGTCCGAGCATCACTATTCCGTCTGCGTTATTAATCAAGCAATTCATTACATTACCACCATCATCCGATGATGGTCGCCTTGTTCTGCGGAGATAGATGATATAGCGTTTTAATTAAAGAGAAATACGCAACTATTTCTTATGTTGCAGTGCGCTGTTCGTCCTGTGTTCAGTGTGTACAATACTCTTACTCTCTTCTACACATCACACTAAGACCACATTTTTTATGTTGAAAGTCACTTTCCCCGGATTTCACGGGCAATGTTTACGACTTCTTCAATCTCAGAGGCAGTACATCGTTGCCGGCTTTGGGATTTCCCCTCCTAACGCAGCGATTCGATCAAGAGTATCGCGAAGGATGATGATGATGATGATGATGATGATGGTGCGGCGAAAAGATACTGATCCCTGGGCCATTTGGAATTGATTTCTTCTCGGAACCCTTGTTGCAACTTATGTTTCTTGCAGCGGTGAACTCAAGCTTGCACCTCTTGGCGCTAGTGCAAAGAACTAAGAACCTAAGCCAAAGCGAGGAACACACACGTTCACACACAATACTGTGTGAGTTTGGCACACTCAAATAAACACTCAGCATAAAGCGAGGCATTGCTTATGCCCAAAGCCCTCCGGGTCCAAGGACGCAATCGCAAGAGGCATAAAACGCCTTGATTGACACGGGACTACGGACTCTCTACTAAATCAAGTTATATTATATCGGTCTAAGCCTTTGATCCGAGAATAGGGTTAAGTTAAGGGATAAGGGCAAAGAAATATGACCAAATGCTGTTAGACCGTTTATAGATTCCCGGTACTACCTTGGGGAATTCATGCGAAAGGTTGATAATCTGTTTTCGTCACAAATTATGTTCATTAGTTTCTAGTTTGATTTGTTAAAATCATTTATTTCTCACTTGAAATGTATCGTTTGGTGGTTTGGAATGACGCATTTACTTCAAAAGATTTCCAAGAAAAATCAAATCAACTTCTAGTTAAACCTCCACTGAAGCAACGAAAGACTTCAGATTCATGGAACAGTAAAAAAGGAAAAATAAAAACAGAGAAGATTATGTTTATCGAAATGGATCATAAACTTGGCATAGCAGGGTGTGGGACTACAGCCGTGCTCCCTATGTTCATACATACGGTATGCAAATGTTGCTACTAGTGTAACATCGTGAAGACGAGCAGCCAGTGAAGCGAACGCTTCATAATTTAGATAAATGAGAAAGCATCTCATCATGCTAAGTGATGATCTGCCTTGTGTGCAGACTTGATAGCTGAACTTTGCCTTGGGAATGTTGTCAAATATGATAGCAACGATTGACTCATCGTGAAAGTGAACATTCTTAAAGCTTTTGAAAATACAAAATTAAAATCAAAATGCTTCATCGTTTAATGTCATGTGTATCGAGCTTCAATTTTAATTTTCATGAACGCCATGTTTATAGAACCGATGTGATGTATCTATTTTTAGATATCGTTTGAAGTTGACAAGATGGTTCGAATACCAAAATCGAGAAGATGTGGGAGTAGGCTTTCGACTGAAGTAATATGTTGACATTCATTTGGAAGTCACAGCAAATAGCAATTGGAATTCCTAGTCTCTCCTTAGAATCATTGCATTGGCTTTTCATTTCAGTTTAATTACATGTTAAATTGGAACGGCCTTTTTTTAAAATGGTTTGTTGCACACCGTTCGCTTATTTATTGGCGAATGGACACATTTTCGGTGCAAAGATGTAAAAGTTTGTTTAATCCGTCAATTGCAAAACTCACCGAAATAAAATATCTGTTTTCCATATTTCAAATTTGAATACAATTGTAGCTGTAACTCGATGCGATTTTCAGACTCTAAGAATGGTCATCTAAATTCATAAAATAAACTTGTTAAACAAATCATTGGCTCTTGGCAATAATGGTAATGAACTTAACATTGTCCTCCGTTGGGAGAAACATGAAAAGCCCCTTAAAAGCCGCTCTGGAAGCTGCCGTTCGGTTCATTATGTGATGGGTTGAACTGAGCGACACTGAAAGTAGCCACTCATCGTAGCATGAAGTGGAGTGGAATACTTAATTGGAAAGCATTAATCGTTAATTAAAATGAAGGCCTATCGAGTATTTTGGGAAAGGATTGAATGGTGATTGAATTTGTAAAGACGATATACGCAACTTTGGGGTCGCCCTTCTGAAACTCTCCTCTTAAAGGGACGAATACTAGAAGAGAAGTGTTTCAGTTTTCCAGTGCGCCAGATCGATAGCCGTCAGCACAGCGAACTGACGGAGGTCCCGATTTGAAAGGTGTCATTTTATTCGCGCTTCGTCGCGTTCTTGCAATCGTTTTTGAAATGGGTGCACGGTCGAGGTCATGGCGCCGGAAAGGATCGCATTGTATTCACGCGCGAAAACTCACCGGGGAACCGCACCGCTTAGTGGCACAATGGACGGACAGAGGATTTGGCGGAATTTAACGAACATTTTCGCGGCAGAGAACCACAAAGGCTACTGACTAACCATGCTGGCTAGCGTGTACTTAATGCAGGGCGCGTTAAGCGCATTAACGAACGGGCAGTTCGGTATCTGGTCGGCCATTGTTAGATGGAATTCCAACCGCGCTTTCATCCGTTGCGAATGATCGGAACAAAATGGTAAAGCAGCAATTCTGGGAAGGACAGTTTTGTTCTCCCAAAATAGATGGAAAAAACCTTTTCCGTTGGGACTATTTTTTGGTGTGCGGTGACACGAAACAAACATTGAAATTGTGATCAAACAGATGAGCCAGGAAGGAATACAAAAAAAAAAATCAACTATCAGCGTGGGTAGAACAATGAAAGTGCTCAATTGGTAATATTTTAACTCTTCGTGGAAATGACATGTTTTTTTTTTAACGAAGTACCATCAGAACAACGTTGAGTTGGATAATTGTTTTTAATTGTTTCGTCGAGTGCTCGGGACGCTTCGATGCGTCTGAAATGCCATTTAATTAGCTGACAGGGAATTTTTAAATCAAGAAAATCGTCAATAGTTGGACGCTTTGGGATAATTTTGCAAAATTGGCAAGAAGGGTTTTTCAAAATTGGCCAATATTTGACAGAGCAAGCATTAACCATTGATCCGAAAAATTCGTTTTCGCCATTTATTGTTACTTTGGATAGCAGGAAACACTCGGTGATGTTTGGGGTTTTCGAGTGACAAAGTGGTACACATGTTTACATACATAAAAGACAGGATTACATCGATTAAGTGGTTTTAAATAAGTGCCTTCTCCAATCCACTTTCAACCGTTATTCCCAGCGTTGCCAACCAGTTATAAGTGGTTGATAAATGCGGGCTAAGCTATCATCCTATTCCATCCAAGTATCCGTTGTGGGTTTGGCAAGCCTTTTATCTGTTGACCGAGTGTGTTGGCTCGCAGGACGCACACTGCCACCGGTAGTACCAGCAAGTTGAACCAGGGGATTCAGGACCTGGAATCCAGATGGCTCGCTTAACCGAATGTAACGCAATTATTTATGGCGTACCCCTTTGGTATGCGTGGTGGGGGATAATGTCGACACAAACCACCACCTTACATTTTACGAACCTCCTCCATGCCCAGAGAGCCTCTATAGTTTCTTGCGAGATTTATTTTCACTGTTTTAAACCGATTACGAGTACCGAGTGTATTGGTAATGAAGTCGTTATGAGGTGGATTTTAATAGGTAGCAGATCATAAACTTGGCTCCAGATCCCGCTTCCACCGTGAGTCGTGGTGTGCTTATAATTGATTCTCCATCGCCCGTACTGGAAGCAATAAAATTGATGGATTATAAAAGGCAACAGCTACGTAATGGTGCAAGGAGTAGTATGATGGGTCGCTTTACTCTTTATCGGTTATTAGCCGGCTAATCGTTTGGGTTCGTTGGCGATGGTCCAGCAATCTTCCTCCAGGGTAGCGACCCTTCGCGATTGATGAAACAAATTTTCCATTAGTTAACTTTCGCTTTATGAGTCCCAGCTACTGATCACTGGTCAGTGACCGTAGAGGAAGCATAACGTCTGGTATCGGTTGGGCAAGCAAGTAAAAAACGGAACCGATCGTGTAAACATTAACAACCCGATATGATTGATCTCCCATCTCGTATCCTCCAGGATTCGAAGGTCGAAGGACAGCGCAAAATTCAAACGATAGCACCCTGGCACCGGTAGCAGGAGGTTCTAAAATTACAATCCTAGATGAAACCGCTCTTGGCTAGGTAGATAAATAATTACCATGGCCGAGCGCGAGGGAAATCAATTTCTTGCGGAATCAATAAGGAAAACAAATCATAAATCATAAAATCCACACCGGGCCGGGTACGGCGGAAGGCAATTCATATTTTTCTGCTTCCGATTGGATTCTGAAAACCAGGACTAGGGTTTGGCGTATCTGCTGTGCCAGCACATGCAGCCGAACCGGTCCGTAGAGTGCGTCGTTGATAGATTGTGGGTAATTTATCTCGAGATCACCTGAAAGAGGTAACGCCGTGAGCGAATACAAGGGCGACCAGAAGGAAAGCTTGCAGCCGCAGCAAAACAGATTGCCCATGCGGATCGATTGCGATATCGGAGTTGTCGTCTGTAATCCGGACGCAAACAACACTTCAATCCGCTTGGCCAATTCCAATTCCGACTCACAGGGATTTTCATTCTGTGGTTCGGTTCACTCGAAAGGGATCGATTTTGTGGGCTGATGATGGTCGTGCTAGTGCTCTTCGGAAAACTGAAGGATGTGTATGAAGATTGAAAGGCTTGTTCATTCGATCAATTCATTTCGTTTAGTTGGTAGGTGGAGCCAACGAAGCGAATGGCAATGCAAGTGGATCTCGAATCAATTGTGGAACCGTAAGCAAACATTCTGATTGCTGGCTCTCGTCAACTGTACTGGATGACTTGGAATAATTTGGACCACCGAGAGCACCGACCACCGATTGTGCGGTAATGTAGCTAAATGAAGTGATACTCGGTATAGCAAGTGTTTTCGCGCCTACCTGCACTCGACATTTGATGGCTCGATGAAGGCACTTCAGCTAACTAGTACTTCACGTGGCATAAATTTGAATAACGTTACATGTGTTACAAGTGCGGGACAACAGCACGGGTTCACGATGCTCCAGTTTATAGAGCCCTACGAATTGACTGTCGCTGTTAGCTAATAAAAATGCTAATCCTTTTCTCAGAACCCCCCCAGCTATTATGACCAATCGTTGGTGGACCCATCTGTGTGTTCCCATTGTTTGGTTAAACAAAAGTCCTTCGCTGCGGGGGAATAGCCGGGATTCACAGAACTACCGCGGTATCAGGATTTACCCGAGGGCCCTGGAACCATGTGACAAGGAGTACGGTGGTGTAACGTGTGCCGCCTTGCTATCTTGGGCAATGCTTGGTATCGGGTTGCAAGTCTTGCCAGACCATTGGATTAGCTGTTGTCGAAGCGCAAATCATCGCTCCCGATTAATATGTTGCAGGGGTGGAGGGATGGGGAAGGTACCTGGGAAGAAGCTTTTGGGGATTGCGGATTTGCCGGACAGAATGTTACCGGAAAAGGAATGTTTCCACGAGAAAATAGCGCGTAAACAGAGACTATTGCAGCAAAGTCCCGCCGGCAAAAGGATCTTATATAGGCCAATGATACCACGGAGGTGCGTTGCTTATATGGTTGGTACTGATCGAGAAGGGGTTCTGTTTGCTCTATTATGATATGTTTGCTTCCGCGTACAGAAACCTGAGATGGACCTACCGTTTATAGGTCAGCCAACAGGAAGCGATTCTCCGGATTTGGTCACTGCTTATGACTCGTACTCTTGCTCGTGTTAGTAGATGGGATTTGGAACCGACGAGCAGTATTCTTTTGGACGATAACATATCCGATGTATCCGTACGAACGCTGCGCGTGAGCAGAATCCATTCGAGCACCGCAATACTCGAAGCAAACGTGTCGCTAATGGAGGTGAAAAATATGGCTATAATTTACGCTGATTACAGGGGTTGAACCTTACTTTTTTTAAGCTCTTGGTTCATTACCTTGGTGCGTGCTAATTGCTATTTGATTATGCAATCGCCATCCGTTCCAATAAGGATCAAAGTGACGATTCAAAATGAGTTTCAATTGCTCGTGCGGCTAGTGTTAGCCCAGCGGGTGATTTTTCATTTTGCGGACAATGTTCAGAGTTCAGAAATTTAACAAAAAAGCTAAATACACATGTACGCTGAGAGGTAATGGACGTAGCATTGTGCTAGCGGCAATTCATTAGTGCTGATATTTAAATTGCGCTAGTGTAATTACACGGGTGCATCCGAGTGCACCTGAAAAGGGAATTCATTAAAAATTAACTAAACCTCAATCCGACTGTTGACATGAGCTTCGATACCGCAACGTTGATTATTGATAAGAAATTCAACAAACAACATCAAATCTTATCACATCTTGGGTCTCATGCTCGGCAACTTCAATAGAAGGCATGACAAACTAGCCGAGCAAATAAAGGGGCTGAAAGGTAGAGGCAAAAATTACGAAAGACAAAACACGAACTTCTTGGTGTGCACACGTGCTCGGTGTGATTCCTTTGAACAATTGACGCCATTAGGATCAATCACAAGCGACGTCAATCCGTCAAGCCACTACCAACACTGTCATTAAAGGGAAACACGGTTGGGAAGGTGTAGCGCGTATGTTTGACGCGCTCACTCGCTGGATTGTTGACGTTTCCGCGTGACGGTCAGATCGGAGTGGAATGTTGAGAAAACAAGATCAACACACACACACACACACACACACACACACACAAGCGTTGGTGTACAACCAGACATAGCCTGTTCGGTTTACTCCTCCCTTATGTACACGAATGTATTTTAACCGAGCTACCTATCTGCATGTAAACAACGATCATGTTCCGCCATCATTAGTTTTGTCTTTCAGCTCGCTACACTCCACTCTACCGGGGCCTCCAACTGTCCAA
This sequence comes from Anopheles darlingi, assembly GCF_943734745.1. Classification (NCBI taxonomy): domain Eukaryota; kingdom Metazoa; phylum Arthropoda; class Insecta; order Diptera; family Culicidae; genus Anopheles; species Anopheles darlingi. The sequence continues at coordinate 3,394,825 of NC_064875.1, read as the reverse complement.
TGAGTTCACGTTTTGAAGACGACGACGGTCTTTCGTCGTTCAGCACCAGGTTCAAGAGTTGATGGATCCGCTGACTGATACATTGCGCTGACAGACGCCATCAGAGATGGCTTGGGTGTGTTTACCTTTTGTACGGTTTTACGGTCGAGGTGTAAATGCTTCTTGTAAACAACGGGGTCCCACGAACCACGATAGTATTGTTGTAACCGCGTAGTAAACGCACGCGACGCTACCACCGGAACCACACAACGTGTCTGTCAATTTCGGTTGACCAAGCAAACACAGTAGCTCGTGCGTTATGGTTGGAATGTGTGAAGTGGCGTGGCCTGAACATAAATAGTAAAAAATAAATTATTAAGCCTTAACCTAGGCACCAGCACCAGTTCAATAGCGCGATTAAACTGTTGCAATCATTCAAAACGTTTCGAATTCTCACGACTCCGATTGCGGCTCTGTGGTAACACCCTGCTCCAGGGTGCACCGCAGTTTATTTGCACCGTTTCCGGATGATCATTTGACCCATTTCGCCCGTAAAACGTAATAACGCTTCACGCACAAATGGACGCCTGATAGCTAATGGCCATTGCACAGCCATTAGCAGGCTTAACACAACTCATTTAGTCGCTTCGCTACAAGCCAAGCATTCTAAATCGTATTTTCTGGTTTTATGGTCGGCGCGAATAGGGCGTTACTATGAATTTCAAATGTAATTTCTTCTCGACTGGTGCTCTGGATTATTTTAAGGCGAATATTTGCAGAATTGTTTGTGCTTAATGTTACCTACTTGATGCAGCAACTTAATCAACTGTAACTTTCTACAGAACGTCATGGATCAATTCGGACGTTAGAGCTCAAATCTTGAATCTATTTCCCGGTTTTCTTCTTTAAACGAGAGTTTACTGCACGTACGTCAACGATAAGAAAGCTTTCGTACATCCTCGACAGTCTGCGTGTTGTAACCGCATACTTGTAGTCAATAGGTTTCTATTGTGCAAACGACAATCGTACGAATCTGCAACTCGGTGACAGACATTTTCCTTTCCAATAGCCAAGAGAAGTAGCCGCAAATCGAGAAGGATATACATTCCCCTCTGAATATCACGACTGACAACATGTCGTGCGGTGCTGTTGGTGTTGCCAATCGCAGCTGCTGTGGCCAACGCACCCGCAAAGAGTTTTCGATTGGTTCGATCCAATCCACCACAACCACCCTCACTGTTTGGCCAAGTGATGGTCGGTATCGCGACAATGACTATGTACCAGAGATTGCCGTAGGTCTCGAAGGATAGGACAACCGGCCATATTCTTGTGTAAACCATAATCCGGTCGCTATGATTGGGTTCATCTTGCGTTTGGTACGCTCGTTCCATCGCTTTGGTTTGGGACACGCTACTATCATAAGGGAGAGCACTATCAGGTGTTACACGGAGATGAATGTACTATTGGTACAGGTATGGAATACTTTCAATTTTGTAACACACTTCACCGTCACCGATATTGGAATATTGAGTGTTTGGTGATGACGCCAACCGTAGACGTTTTACGAGAGAAGTGGATATGAGATGTTTAAAGGAATTGTTGCTAGGAAAAGGATAAATGGATTTGATCGAATGTGAGTTCTTTGTTGTGAACAAAACTAACGAACAAGACTTCTATCCGAGTAGGTCTTAATATAGTAGGTCAGTTTAATAGACGTTACCCATATCTGCAAAGAAATGAAGCCCATAAGTGAGGTTATTGTTAACTTGCTTATTGCTTTTAGGGTGTTATATGAAGAGGTCGTCATGTATCAGCTACATGTAACCAACAACTGTCTTTTGTTATTTGTCTTGATTTGTGTAATTTATCTTGCCCTTTCCCCCGGTGTCTTCGATCGGCTGAAGCCCACAGTCTCGCTCTCTGCTCGCAATTCCAAAACCATCATACGCACCACGTCGTGAAAGTGAACAATTGTTTCCAGATGTCGAGGTTGTCTGGCAAGAGCGCGATTGGAGAGGAAAAAAAGGCATCGGTTAAAATACGTCATCGGCTGTGGCTTATCTAGGTCCAGGATGCACAGCAGAATAAGGCACAGAGTCACAGAGAAGAGACACTTGATCAATGATCAAATTGGTGTTGCCGCCACCTCGTTTTTCTACACTTCCTCCGGAAATTGAAAAGAAAAACGCATGAAATCACTGACGCGTGACCTTCTTGGAGGTAAGAAACAAAAAAAAGCCAAGAAAAAACCGAGTGTGCCTTTCTCGAGCCTCACACGCTCTTGAGCTCGAGTTCAACAAGACATATGACACAGCGGACTAGGACAGTTCCGAGGAGAAGAACGTGATTGTAAGCCAGTGCCCGGGTCCTCGCACTACCATAAATATGCTAGGCAGACGGTAAGGAGGAAACGGTGTCGTCAGATGACAGGACAGCGACCGTACCCGTGGTCGATTATCCGCTCACCATCACCATCGGTCGCTCTCAAATCACGTACAGCCCTTCGCTGGTCGGATGGCTGTAACAGGGACGAGAAAGAAAACGGAAAGGCGCGGCGTGCTAATGCGGAGTAAACAAACATACCGGCCGGCTCCAAAACCCACTCCGCTAATGTCACCGGACTCCGGAAGGAGTGAAAATCGATCATAGCCTCTCCTGGCGTGCTCGGCCTGTAAGGTCACCGTGAAGTCTTGGGGCTGGTTCCGGATGCACGAGACATAGTGAAGCGAAGCGTCCGTCTCTGACCACTGCATGCACTGCCGCGCCCGTTCCAAAACGTCGGAGGTAATGGACAGGGATCGTAAAATCGTCTTCAGACACGGTCGCTCGTCTTGTTCTCTACCGGAGGAACCGGAACACTAAGCTGCACTGCATCGCACCGAGCTGTGGCGCATCGTGCCGGGTGTCGTACCGGGCCAGCTTCGGATGTCATGCCAAGGGTATGGAGCGAGGCATATCATCATAATAAATATAAAATTTGATTTAACATCCGTCACGGGACGACGGTGCTGCGGAACGTGGCAACGTGACGTCTATTAGATTATGTGTCCTTTCGGAGCCTTCGGTCCGTCGGTGTCGTAAAGTTTCGTGATGCGGCACAAAATCACTTCACGAGGCCAGTGTATCGCCAAACAATTGTTTTATGGGATTTCCAGTCTCTTTTTCTTGCTCTTCTTCTTCTTTTTTCTGCCTTTAGTCAACCTCTGGATCGAAGGACTGTTTTTGGATCGTAAATCATGGTACATTGTATGTTTATCAATTTTGGCACCCAATAATCGACTTAGGTTAGGCTCAGATTTCTTTGAGTCGCGGTCATGAGTAGCGTGTGCTATAAGTTTATACACCAAATACTCTTTAGGGATACAGTTACTTAACTATCCGACCGGTTTGCAACGAATAGTATAACGAAATCCAACCTGGTCAGTTTGGCATCTGTTTGGGGCCTTTAGGGAAGCCAATTAACCGCTGACCACTCTTGGTGGTCACATTTTGTGTTTATCCTCGCTGCTGTCCTGCTGTCATTACCATTAACTTCACGCCGCTCACGTGTCACGCTGTGACACTAATCCCTCCCCGTAACGGAACGCTAATTATCATAAACTCCCGTTGGGCAGGGAATGGTCTAAGTTTATATCACAAGCAGCGTGAACAGCAGAGCGTTCTCTGTTGGCGGTGTAACTTTTAGCATTAATGGATATTAGCCATTGACTTCGGCGCCATCGAAAGTGGTGCTCAGCAAATTCACTTTTGATCTCATGATTCATGGCTAGCTTCGTATCGTGCCTTACATTTTTTAAGGAAATCTACCGCCGGAATGCTGCTAATAGCGTGTGATATCTTTAAATGGAATCAACCTGAGTTTACGAACATGGTTACGTCTGTGTTTGTTTTGCCTTTGACCAAACACCCCCGGACGCTTCCGGAACCGGAAGTTATTGCACGGTATTGCTAGGGTAGAAACATAAAAAAAATCTCGAAGTGGCCGATTAATGGGCCAGCAGTACCGTAGAGGCCTCGCAGTTCCGATACTATAATGGATGATTCATTGATCAACTCGCTCAACAAGAGCGCCTCAACTCGTTACGGTGCTCGCTCCCTTGTGAGTTTGTTTTGGTCCTGTTTCGTCTCTTTTCCCGGGAAGAAGGTTGTGCATGGTTGCATGCAGGTTTAGATTGATGTACCTGGAATCTCGACACGATAGGTGTGTTTGAGTTTAACGGCATCGACATGCTTTTTGCGTTTATTACTTCGATCGATCATGTGTCAGCGCGGTGTGCCCGGATGTTTTCCAAACCAGCTATACAATAGCAGCTCTGACGGTCGTCCTATTTGGTTTCTCGTAGACGATGGAGTGGTCTTGGTTTCGTAGAAGAGACCTGATAGCAGAAGATGAAAAAGAGGATTTTCCTACGCAAACGATCGCATTACTCGCTGTGACTTCCTGAAAAAAAGTATCAATTATTTACCTCACACTGGAATACATTCCATAAAATGCCGTTTTATTATCATTCCTTTGAACAAGGTCGAATCGTTCTCGTATAATTTTTTTTCCTGTACCATGCGCCTCCATCGGATCCCCGCCGGATCGGGGGAAAACCGCCGAATAAGGATTGAGATTGTTTGATGAATAATTTTTGAAATCCCATTTGTTCAATTATTTATGTTCAATTAAAAAATCAAACACCATTTGAAAACTCTTTTAAAATAAATGTAGAATACAGTCCGCGTTCGTATTGACCGGCAGATAGTTGTATCGATCACTCGGTACTGTCGCTGAAGGAACATCTATTCTAAATCGTGGTATCCAGGTATTCTCCGGCGATCAAAATAGTCAGCCATCGTAACAACATCAAGTTTGTCAGCGATTGGCACCAAATCAAACGAGCTGCCTGCCAGCAAAGCAAAAGTGCTCCATTCGCAATCCTCCGATGTACGCTGGTACGAAGGGGAGAAGACATTCCATTTAAAATCGATCATCTTGTAACGAATTCCAGTGAAAGTCAGGAAAGCGAGAGCAACTTCAAGCTACAAAACAGGTAGAAACGAGGTGTGATGCACTATTAATCACATTTACTATCACTCTCCAGCAACTGCTGTGCCAGTGATCAATAGACACTCCAACGAGCTGCACATTGAGAGCGCTGCCTTCTCGAGAATGGGAATTCCGACATCAATTCGTGCGAACGAGCGTGCTGAACAATTTGAAATCGGCAAGGAGAGTACGAATCGAGTTAGAAGCTTTCGCAAGCAAATTCGACTTGCTGATCCATATTCAATCAGACCTGGAGCGAATTGAATGGACTCGTTCTACCTTCCTTCGAATGGCGCACATGTTCTCTTGTTATGTAGAAGTAGAAGCAGGAGCACCAGGTCGATCCTTTGATGATGGTAACATTTGTTGATTGCAACACGTTTCCAGGCTGCTTTCAGCAGTAGCCGACTTTGCGTAACGTTACCGGCCTGGAACGGCAAAGAGGCTTCCCAATAATTATGCGCTAACCGTAGCATATTCCCATGTTCCATGCACGTGGTTTACTGTTCGAAATCAAAGCAGTACGAATGGCTTGAGTCGTTAAATTCATACTACGCACATACGCTAAACGAAATAAGATGTCGTTGAGAGGTGTGTCAAGACTATGCTTTTAATTCAACATCAAAATCGTGCCTCCATCGCACGTGAAATGACATCTGACATGCACTGCATCCGCCAGTAGTTCCATAGTAACGCTCAACATCACATAATTTTAGATTGATTTTAGTATTGAACCTCTTTTCAAGCTCTGTTGTTCCATCGACATTCGTACTTCTTTGATAAAATAATTTTAATAATTATGTATATTATGCTAGTATGCTTAAATCCCGAACAGCAGCAGAAGGGTAGAATCACAACCGAAATTAATTGTCTGGCAAAATACACACGGCAGGCCCGGTATGTGCACTCCCATATCCGCCTCCGGTTTTCAGGAAAGTAAACAGCAACACGGATACCATTAGCAAAAGCGTCCACCGCTCGTCTCTAGAATATTTCTCTCGTCTCGTTCGTCGGCATACTGGCAGCTCGTTGCGTTTTGGAAGCCCACAACCAGGACGACAACACGATACAATGCACACACAACATAATGATATGCCGTGTAACTGTAGCGACGTGCGCACGGTGGATGTGAGTGAAGACTTCATCACAGCAGGCATAATTTTCCGTGAAAAATGTAGCGTTTGAAGGAGCGACAGAAGAATGCTGCTTCCGTCATCAGTCATTAGATGAAGCACGGTGGGCTTGATGGGCTTAGCCGGCCTTTTTAAGAAGCCCTCACGATGCTAGGTCGCTGCTACTGGATGAGAAGCGGGAAGGATGATAAGCAGTGTTTTCTTTGTTCCATGGGCACCGTATCATCATTCCCGTCATCAAGTTGGGGGTTTGGGTTTGTTTAAAGGCTATTTTTGAGAAAGATTTTGACATTTTCCATTATCTTGCGGACAGCTCGAGCAGCGACTCCAGGTTTTAAATATTTAACTCAAAATCTTCAAAATGTGGGCGAAAGACTTTCTCCTGATAAGAAATGTCCCTTTGGAATATTAAGCATTGCTGCTACATTAGACAGAGCTATGCATTATTAAGCGTATGTGAAAGTTATTAGCTAATTAGGCCAATAAAATCATCATCAAACGCACATACTGTCTCTACGATCGCAGTACCAGGGCTCTCCAAATAAATTTCCCATGTTTTCGATCCACATGACCTCAAGAACTCGAAGAATTACTAGATAGGCTGGCCGGTTCCCATAAACTCATCCACTTGAGTACACTGCCATGCTCGAAGAGCCCGATGCTCCGTGCTCCGTTTGGCGCGGTTTTCCCTTGTAAATGTGGCCTATGGCCCGCGGGTTTGCGATGTTTGGTCTATGATTTATGATGAATGAGGCAGTAAACATGATCCTAGAGCGCATCAGCAGCGCGCTGTTGTACGCCGAAAAGCTTTCCTTCTTTATTGCCACCTGTCACGTCGCTCCCGAGGGGTGTTGAGATGAGAAATGATGGCAATTGGCTACGCGTGGAAATAATGGATCATTTAATGATTTCCCTTACCCGGATTGTTGCCCAGATCATTAGTCACTCTAGAATGATAGTTTATAACGCACTCACATGCGGTTGTGATGTAGAATTAAACGTGAGGAGCATAATTTGGGTAGGCCAAGCCAAGCGATGAAGGCTACGAATAGTAATTAGGCGAAGGCTACAACACGATTGCGGTTATAAAGGAATACAATTTCATGCTATTTTTAACTCTTCTTTGAGCTTTTGCGGGCCGTTTTATTCACGCTGAAAGTGGAAAGCTGCTGAAACCATGCTAGTGAGACCGAAACCTGATGTGGTCGGCACTATAATGGAAATTTGATTATGAATCGCTTAGCCCCGGCACTCATATTGAAGCTTGTCAGCGAAAATTAATGCCGCTAATATTTGACAAATATCTTAGGCGCAGGCGCCTTTAACGATCGTGCAGAAATGCTAGATTAATGCTTTTAAGGCGAATTGAATGACACGGAGAGAAAAGGTATTTATTATGTAATATTATAGTCTCACTTTACACTCTCAAACATGTCAATTAAATGAGTCACTCTGCTATAGTCCCCTTAAACGGATGACATGACATGAATTACTTTCCATGATTAATGTTGCAGTGATGAGCCCTCTGCTGGAGGCTGATATGATAAGATTCTATTTAAAGCTAGTCTAGCTTCTCGAGAATTTATCAACGACGAAGGCCATCCATGAATGTCGGCATGCCGCTCTGGAAGAAGGTTTGATTTGAATACCGAATGTCCCGTCTGGTTGGAAACTATTTAAGCTGCTTATCTGTCCACAGCTTCAGGCTTTGTAATAGAGTAATTTTTAAGTCTGTCAAGACCATTTCACAGTTTGAGCAAGGCTAGGGTAGCAGAATGGCCGACGATATTAAATACTTCATCGGTGAGTACTACAAAACTCATGGTCACGTTATCGAGCCGACTTCGCCAAATTAATTCATTCCATTCTTCGGCTGATTCTGGAGTGGGGAACGAAACAATTGCCATTTTCGCTCAAGACAGGCCGGAATGTCTGTTCTGGGCCAGAGATGCTAGCACAAGCTCCTGGAGCTCCTTGCCGTTAATCGCGAATTATGAGTCTGTGATCTTGTTTGTTTTGCTATTCAGCTATTTAGTAAATAGCATGAACATGCCAACAATTCATCTTAATGGAAGATGCTGCTGCATCCCAGGCAAACAAGATAACGTTCTCAGAATGCAGCAGTATCCTAGCCTCGGTGTTTCACCACTAGACAATACTATGGGTCAGAGAAAGGAAAACGGACGATAAAACGCTAACAGTGACACCGGAAGCGAGCCCACTCTAACCGGAAACCATAAAGTGTGAAACATGATTGTCACTTTACTGAATCGTCTGACCCACTCTACTCAATTTGCCCTGCCACTGACCGTATCTAGGGGGTGAGTTGGCTCGACGAATTGAGTGAAATTCGGCATGAGTCCCAATGGGACGCCTTTTAACAACCTTTGGCTCATAGCCCTAGAGCATGAGCGAGAGCCAACACTTCTAGTACCAGTGAAGCAGTTCCGGTTCTACCGTGCTGTTGGGTAGCATGCCTGGCGTTCTCGCTTTTTTTACTTATTTGCGATCGTAAAACTCGGGAACAGCACCAGGACTTGATAATAAAATGGTGAAATGGTAATTAAAACCGTAGGCCTCTTTCTGTCTTTAGCGTGCGTGCGTGCGAGTCGAACCGTCTTCGACACATCATCAGCCTCGCTGATGCTGTTGTCGTGCTGTAATCATCGCCTGGAGCGAAGCACAAAAGCAACGTGGCTGAGGAAAACGTTGAAACATTCGATTGAATTAGATCCGTGGCCACGCTACCGTGGCTTCTGTGTCAAATGGTTTGCCAATGGTGTAACACTGCTCACCGGAAGTATCCGACAAGGCACGCTCGAGCACATAAAGACTGAGTCGTTGAGCCACGGCTTTGCGTACTCCCTTTGCGATGCAGCTGCTCTGTCGGAACAAAGATTCCAGTATTGAAAGTAGCTGGGCAAGTTGAAGGTGATCTGGAAGCTGACATTCTGAGAGATGGTTCTTGAAGTTCTTTAGTTTGAAACAAACAAGGTTCTGCTACGGCCGTGATAACTATCACGAAAGCCCAACACTATACCATTAAGCTACGCTAATACATTTAATCGTTCATTCGTTCCAAACTAATTCATTTCTGGCGATAAGTCACGATAAGTCTTTCAAAATCTAGTGAACTATTTTATGGATCACCAAAGCCATGCCACGTCATATATATGATGATATTCAGAACACTTATCGCAACCTTTTATGCGTTGTAATATCAATCGAGCATATCCATTATGCATACCAATCATTTGGGATGGTGCGTGCACTTGCTCTCGTAATCACCATTAAGTTTTGATACAAAACGGCTAAAGAATATGGTCAGTTCGCTTGCATTCCTGTCCTACACAACAAACGGTGTATTGCTTCTGGACTTGTATCATGTGCACTGGACTCTTGTCGCTATGTGTGTGTCTGTTGCTGTTAGTAGAACGAAGCCGCTCATTTTCTTTGAAATATACCTGCTCATGGGCTGATGCCACTAGAAATCATAGTGATGTGTGGTTCTGTGACCGTACATTCCGACACCTCAACCGATCAAAGAACGGAGCATTTCAGACGCAGTACTTTCGAGCAATCCAATATAAACCTGTGGAAGGTGGCAACCTATTGCATCCATCGATATTCAGCATAGCGGGTGTCGACTTTCGGTGTTTCGAACTGTCGATACGTTGCGGGCCAACAAGACGGACCAATCAGTGGAAGAATCTGAATAAGCTAGATGGGCGCTATAACACCATCAAACGTAGAAGCCGGATGCTTCAACTACAATTCCGCTGCGAACACTATGTCGCCACTTATTACGCTTTTTACGACTCCTCATTTCATTATTATTTTCTGGAGCCAGAGGGTACTGCTTATCGTATGTTGAAGGGTTTTCAAGCGCGTAAATGCGTAAATGGATTATTGCGGGCCTATCAAATCCGTGGCGATGCCGATCGATATCTCTTGATCGAGTTCTGTTCAAGCAACCCATTCGCTGGAACATTAGACTCCGCCTATTGGTTGTTCACGAATGTCAATAATACCTACGAGCAAAATAGAGACATTGTTCGAAACGTATCCATAGTGTATCCGCAACTACAACTTTCCAATATTGATGGTGCCGAATATTCGCTTCATTCTCCATTCAATGCTGATTGCCAGTGTCATGTGTATGAGCGACACACTCAGATGGTTCGTGATTGCAAACAACCGATCAATCCTCGTGTGGTATTGGTTAACCGTACCAAAATCATCGTTAACGGACTTAATCCGGTTATGGTGAATGATGAAAGCTTACAGCGTACTTTAACGTCGATCATAAAAATCCACCATAAGGAAAAGATAGGCGGTTTCATGGCAATGTTCTTAGCAGTGGTATTCTTGATTGGATTTGCCCTGTACTTACTGCTTTGGCGTACTAGTCCCAACGAGGTGCTGTTGGGGCACTAAGATTTGTCAACCGGTTATCGGTTGCCCAATATCTTCATTTCCTCTTATTGAGTCCATTAGCTCACAACAGTATCCAGTAGAGAACATTAATGTCTCAAATGTCACTCTAACTCATCAGTTATTGATAGAGCCAAATTATTTCTGTTTGGAGACGTACACCATGAGAGAACACGACGCCATCGCTCGCAAGAAGAGGATTAGTTCACCAGTACCGCAGTGAGAATAATGAGATTCACCAGTGCACTGCCTATGCCGCTGTGGAGTTCAACTGTTAGTAATGCATACAAAACTCATGGAAGGCGACATATTCCGTGGAAATGGATCAGATGCACAAGCAAAGAGGTAAAAATTGCTTAGCACCCTTTACTCGCGTCCATCGTATCATGGGCGACGGTGAACGCTAAATTCTGATATAGATGTGCAAAAGCTACGTACTTAAACGTAGTTTCTACAATTTCACCCACTGGCTGTTCATCAACATGCCCTACACATCGGAGCAGAACCAAAGTACACAAGACAATCGGACTAATGATCAGGGTAATGTTAAGCATACGAGCGTAACATCAGCAATCCGCGTTCTAATGGCATGTACACATGATAAAATCTAACGTATTTCAAGTACCCGCAGGCAGTGATGAGCCTGATCGGAACAAGGCGACGCTCGTGAGGAACTGCGATTGTGGTAACGATAGTGCGAGGAAGGTGTTTTGCTAACTGATGATGTAAACTGTTTTCATAGATAAAACATACCGACAGATCACATAAATAAAACATACCGACATGCAATGGTAAGACGGAAATGTGTTTAATAAATTTTGGAGTACTGTATTGATCCTGTATTGATGTAAAGTAGCGTCATGGCTGGGTGAGTTGACGATGATCTGAAATGGGACAAGTGACGATTTATGTGCTATATGAAGGTTTCAAGGTTCTGCCGCTAGATAATTACCTCTTATTATGGACGGTTGTCTTACGAGAAGACCTTTAAAACAAAAAGGATACATAACATACGAGATTAATGACGTCTAGAGCATTTATCGCAACATTTAATGCATTACACTCATGCAATCGCAATCAATTATGCATGAAACGGTATACGCAAGGAATAGGCTACTTCGTTTGCTTTTCTGCTGTCAAACGGTGTATTACTACAAGACTTGTATCATGTGCTTGGGACTCTTGTCGCTATATGTGTGTCTATTACTGTTAGTGGAACGAGGCCACTCGCTGTCCTTTAACGATACCTGTTCTTGGGATGATGCCACTAGAAACCATAGTGATGTGTGGTTCTGTGATCGTACGTTCCCGTACCTCAACCGATCAAAGAACGGAGCATTTCAGACGCAGTACTTTCGAGCAATCCAATATAAACCTGTGGAAGGCGTTAATCTCCTGTATCCTTCAATATTCAGCATTGTCGGTGTAGACTTTCGGTGTTTCGAACTGTCGATACGTTGCGGGCCAACAAGACGGACCAATCAGTGGAAGAATCTGAATAAGCTAGATGGGCGCTATAACACCATCAAACGTAGAAGCCGGATGCTTCAACTACAATTCCGCTGCGAACACTATGTCGCCACTTATTACGCTTTTTACGACTCCTCATTGCAGTATTATTTTCTGGAGCCAGAGGGTACTGCTTATCGTATATTGTCGGGTTTTCAAGCGCGTAAATGCGTAAATGGATTATTGCGCGCCTATCAAATCCGTGGCGATGCCGATCGCTATCTCTTGATCGAGTTCTGTACGAGGATGCCTTTCCATGCACAATCAGAATCCGCCTATTGGTTGTTCACGAATGTCAATAATACCTACGAGCAAAATAGAGACATTGTTCGAAACGTATCCATAATGTATCCGCAACTACAAGCTTCCAGTATTGATGATGCCGAATATTCGCTTCATTCTCCATTAAAAGCTGATTGCCAGTGTTTTGCGTATGAGCGACACACTCAGATGGTTCGTGATTGCAAACAACCGATCAATCTTCGTGTGGCATCTTTTAACCGTGCCAATATGCTCGCCAACGAACCTAACGAACAAACTGCAGCATCATTCATGGCAGATCGCCATAAGGAAGAGATAGGCGGTTTCATGGTGACGTTCTTGGCAGCGGTTTTCTTGATTGGTTTGGCGTTATACTTCTTGCTGTGGCGTAACAATCCCAACGAGGTGTTGTTGGGGCACTAAGATTTGTCAACCGGTTATCGGTTGCCCAATATCTTCATTTTATCTTATTGAGTCCATTAGCTCACAACAGTATCCAGTAGAGAACATTAATGTCTCAAATGTCACTCTAACTCATCAGTTATTGATAGAGCCAAATAGTTTCAGTGTGTAGACATAAACGTTTAGAGAACACGATGATATCACTTGCTAGAACAGCATTAGTTCACCAGCACCGCAGCGAGAATAATGAGATTCACCAGTGCACTGCAAATATCAGTTCTACTGTGGAGTTCAACTGTTAGCGATAGCTTGGTTTACGATGGTAACTGTGGACACAACCGCTCCTCTACACATAAATGGTTTTGCGAAAGTGATTTATCAGAAAAGCTCAACCGTTCGAAGACTGGTGTCTTCCAGTCGGAATATCTGCGGGCCCTCGCTTATCAGCCGATGGGTGGCCAAAAAGGTCTACTGCCTTCAATCTTCGCCCTACCTGGTATAGAGTATCGCTGCCTCGAGCTATCGATTGCCTGTGGTCCAAGTTCAAGGCATCCGCTCAAGGATATACCAGACCAATCAACAAAAATGTACAAATATGGGAGTCCGGTCAAGAACCGAGCCGCCCAGCTATTCTTTCGCTGTGGTCACTTCATAGCTAGTTATCAGGCCAAAAATATCAATGAAAAACACCCTTATTTCGTAGAGCTAGACCATGTGGCACACAAGAAAAAAATGGGTCACTGCTTCACGCCCTTTTCGCGCGCTTACCGTATCATGGGCGATGGCCATCACTACATTCTGATCGACATGTGCATGAACTATGTGCTTAAGCGTCGCTTCTACGACTTCGCCTACTGGCTGTTCGTCAACAAGCGCAACACACCGGCGCAGAACCGCGAAATCGTACAACGCCTTGCGTTCGATAACCCGATGATACGAAATCAGCTGGACGATCGATCTAATGATCAGGCTGAATGCCAATGTTACTCGTACGAGCGCTACATCCGTGATCTAAGGGCGTGCAAACATCCCTTCATGGCTAATGTAATTCGAGTCGCAGCAGGTAGTGATGAACCGAACCTCAACAAGACGACGCTTGTAGGGAATCGCGTTAACGGTTCCGGAAGCGAGGACTCTCAGCTGCACTGGCGGGTGCTGCAGTGTGTAGTGGTAACTGTACTATTGGGTATTGTGTTCTACACTTTGACCGTGCAGCTCGATGTGAGACACGAAGTATCGCTGGCGTAGATCACTTTTGTGCTAAAGAATGTTATGCAGCATCGTCTTCTTCTACTAACAGGAAAGATTATATCCTTCTCATTACAACAAATAAGGGTCAACTGAATCGAAAGCACGGGGCAGTTGGACTTGTCAGGAATGTGCTTGTATAAATAAAATGTTCATTTTCCATAAAACCTGAGAAATGTTTTGACTAACATAAAGATTTGAGCTAGACAAAAGAATAAAATTCCTCTCAGTGAAATATCATAATGCTGTGTGGAATTCCGGCTTTTCTAGTGCCCAATAACTTCAACAGACAACTAAATTTCAAATATTTGTCTTCTATGTTAGTAGATGCAATATCACATGCATTCAACCTTGCGTTATTTCGATTCATTTTATAAGTATTTTCGTATGAATACGCCTTTCGTCCCTCGTAGTTGTCATTGTCTGTGATAATAAGGAATTTGGTTGCTACTCCTGAAGGCCCTTCCTGTTAGTACGCTGTGGTAGCTGTGAGCATCACGTTCATAGCTACCATTAGGACGTAGTTACCTATGCGTTAGTTAGTTATGCGATACAAAAAGTATACTATTCGTTTGGTTTATCTCGAGCAGCATGTGACGAGTGAGCATGTGTTTTTCTGGAACTGTGTTCATCCATCGCCTTGTTTCAAAGCAAACAAGAAATTTCATTTTCCTGCTCGTAGATTGGAATTGGGGTTTAATTAAGCACGCGGTGTTCGGTTAAATATATTGCTTTCCCGGTCAAGGGTTCCTGAGAGGGGCTATTGAAAACTTAGTGGATTATCGCTTTAAAATTGATTCCACCCAGTCAAGACATCGCATCACAAGATTGTAATCTGTTGGAGCATCAGCATAAGTTTCTTGCCCGAGCGACAAAGGTCGTTTATTGGCATTTCTGCCAATTATCTCTCGGCGCGTGTAGCACCAATTGCTGCTAGGCTCCTCTACTAGACAGCGCTTCGCTCCATTTCATGTCCTCCAATATATCGTCTCTATCGTTATTTCTCGCTACAGGATGCAACGGGTTGAGCGAGTAAACAGCCACCTGTTACGTGCTTACCGCTTGCTGATCGGTTGTCTTTCCTGTCTCCAACATTCCGCGCATTGTGGAAACGTCCGATAGCTAATCGAACCCAAGCTATCAGTGCAGTTCGCCCGGCTTCCCTAGACACATATATCCACACACAAGCACGCGAACGCGGTGGCATGATGTTAGAGGAACCATTACGAAGGAACGGTACGGATCCGGGTATGCTGCCCATCGAACCATCGAACGTCTTTGGCAGCATGGTGTACGAGGAGTCCGCCTACCCACCGCAGCACGCATCCCCAGCTCACGTACCGCACTCACCGCTAAGCCCGGTCGGTGATTTCGATCTGCTCGAGGCCTTCCTGCATATGAACAGCTCCGACACGTCAACCTTCAACGCGTCAACGGTAGCAACCGAGACTCCCTACACACCGTACGAGCTGCGGCCCGAGACGTACATCGTACCGATCCTGTTCGCCGCTATCTTCATCGTCGGTGTGCTCGGTAACGGGACACTCATCATCGTCTTTCTGCGCCATCGGGCGATGCGGAACGTCCCAAACACGTAAGTCGATTTTCCCCTTTCTTTCCCTTTTTGCACCCTACCCATGGGTGGCCCTTGACGTTTGAATTTAATTAACTGGCCCAAAGTCAGAGCGCCCGAGTGCGGTGTGGCTGGGTGGTGGCCGGTTCGCGATCGCGCGACTTTTCCACGTACATGGTAAGCCGTGAATTCTGGTTAGCCATTGGCGGTACGTTGTGGTCACTGAGCACACCTCGAGGTTGTAGATAATCGAGAGTGTACCAAAGGAAGATTAGATGGTTGTGGTTGTGGTTTGTGCCTGACAGATGCTACAAGTAGTGATCCAGCGTGGACATGGCGCCTCAAAATACCGCCTGGGGGTTTATCTATTCTTATCCTTCTGGTGTAATCTGTGCAGGATAGTGAGATGACGCTTAATGGAGAGCCTAGACCACTGTGTTGCGTATTTAATTCGATTGATTGTTTACTTGATTCGTTATAACATCAAGCTTTGTGCCTATTCATACCAATATCAGAATGAATGGCATAACTTTCACATCAAACCGAAAGCATTTTAAAAAGAAGTCTAATAACGTAGGATCATCGAGAACAACATCTTCTCGCTCTGCATCTATCTTTACGATCGGGAACGATTGTTGCGTACGTATTTGAAAGGGAGTTAAAGAATGAAACATAGGCACATATTCGGAAATAATATTAAATTCTACTCCTAATGCTTCACTTGATCTCATATTATCTTTACAGTTACGAAAGGAAGCATTTTAGCTTAACTATTGCAATAACACAAAAAATGAAAGTATTAAGTATGTTATGCTACTAATGGTAGTGATACAAAAATTAAGATGTATCATTGATAGAAGACAAACGACGGAAAAGATGAAAACTTATTATCAGAATTGATGTCTGGCATTATTTTATCACGCAATTTAATAACGAGGGTCTATGCATAAATTTAAAATTACATTACTGGCGAACTCCATGGGTCCTCGTCCCATTGTGTGTGACTCTTTAATTACTGCGTCATTGAGTCTAATATGGCGAGGGACACCCAATATCGATCGAAATTGTTTTTAAATTTTCCATCCTCTCCGTCCGGCTGATGGAATGTGCTGTGCGTATCTCAGTTGCGTCCTGGACCCACGAACACGGCTATGTAAGAACATTCTGCAACATTCCGGCTGTACAAGTTGGTACCGCAGCTCAGCATTGAACGATACATATGGCTCCAGTCACTCTTCATCGGGCTCAGCCCATAGCAGGCGCGTCGTGTTAAACTTTCTGACAGGTCAATGATGCCTATAAATATCAACTTCTGCTTTCGTTCCGCTCGCAGCAACCATCGGCATTGGAATCTGGACTTCTGGAATCGACCGCGGTTCGCGAAAAATTCTTTTATCAAACTCAATGCCCGCCAGCGAATGCCAGCAAGAAGTTAGCATTTTTCGGCATTGTTGACCCGGTGGATAGCTAAAGGGGGCTCGAGTTCAAGTTCAGATTGGTGCGATAAATCAACCATCTCGACACCATATTTTCAGATTACGCGGCACACTCCCAATAGTCCCACGGTGGTCCGGTATGCTGGCATTATTGCACGGTACGAGGCCCTAGAGGGGTGTTAATGAACGTTATATAAACGAATTAAGCGCGCCAGGGCCTGTGACTTTTGGTGCTCGTTCGGAATTTTAGTAGCCAATTTGTGCCCCTTCGTAAGTGTCCTATCAGTGAGATTTATCATATTAGGTTGAGTTTTGCCATAGTACTCCCACAGCGTCTAATCTAGTGGCAAAAATATTTGAGAAGTATCATAGAGATACATCTTTTAATTTGGACAACTTATGAAAAACATAGTAGATCTTTTTTTGTTTAGCATTTGATCTGAAAGCAACTACCTGCTTGTGATAAATACAGTGCACCTCGTTATAATTGAAAGTGACTAAAACAAGCATTAATTAATATGAACATCTAACAGATCGGCTCCAGAGTTCGGTGAACGCCAAATGAACATCACAAGTACTATAATTACATTAAATTGCTTAACTTTGACCTAGTGAACGCCTATGATACGCCGTACGCACCCCGGACAAACGACAGGAACAGTGTATCACTTCCGCCATCACCATCACGAGTAACGAAAGTGTTCCCAGAAGGCGCGAAGGAAACTTACTATGACCAAATCGGCACTCAATCAAAAGCCACGGAAAAGTAAACCAATTCACGGTCATAAATAGTTCCACTTCGTGCCTATCCCAGGTCACTCTGACTCACCGCAGCGATCCCTGCAGCTAGCAAATACTTCATTAACCTCCCTAACTTAATTCCTTCTTGCTTGCTCCCTTGCTCTCTGCTGGCATCGTTGGCATCAAAAGAATTCCCGCCAAATCAGCTCTCTCCAGTAAACACACTTCCGGGGCAGCTTTTTCGGTATCCCGACCATCGGTTGGGTTTATTTTCGTGGAAAAACTTTCCTGCTCCTGGGCTACGTAAGAAAAAACGTTTCACCAATAGAAGTTATGCTTCCGGGAGGCACTACTTCGAGATTGGAAGTTCGAGCTATAATTTCTCGGACTTCTGGGAAGCCAATGTTTGTGGGGAGAAAAGTTAGCAGGCTTGAAGCAATATTTAGTGACCGCATTAGTTGCATTGTGCGTACTTGTTGACTTGAAGTTGTGGCGTAGCAAGGGCAGTGCTTTGTTTCTCTTCAAAATCGAGTAGGCGAATCCAACGAATCGCCTGGAAGAAGGAATCACAGAGGAACTGGAAATCTAGAATGAAAATGAATAGAACAGCATTTTCTTGGGACTAGAAATAGCGGTGTGGCACTTGTTGGTCTAGAAGAGAAGAACTTTGAAACTGGGGTTTTCAATTGAACTGAAAACCTAGTCTTTCCTCCAATCCAAGCCTCCAAAACACCCTGTCATGTGGAAGGTTCCATCTCATTTGCATCTGAAAGCAAAGTTACATTGTAAGAATGGCTTCCACACCTTTCGTTCTGGTAGTCCAATCAGCAGGTTGGTTTTTCCTAGTTCTCATTGAAGCGCACTCAAGGACATTCGCATTCCGCCCACCGCCATTTTTACCGTTTCGCTTAAGAAGTTTAGCATCGGACAAACCAGCGACCGAGTAGCCTGCTGTTCGTGTTAAGGCACCGGATCGTGGCTTCCGGAATTAAAGTGTTCGGTTCGGTGGGTTCGGTCACCTTAGCCTTCTGCCCCCGTTAATGCCTGCCGGGCAGCTAACGCTACGGTCTGTCGAATAAACAAGCGCACCATAAATGCAATTTACGATGTCTTCTGCAGTCCATCGTCATTCCTGTACTAGCTTACTACACGTGTTTTCCTTTCTTCGACTCGGTTCAGCCACTTTCCGGGTTTTTTTTCGCTGGCGAGCGCAAGATGGCGTGTGAGCTTTTTGCTTCTTTTCGTTCAATAATTTCTGCTGCACTTCCTATTACTCCTCTGATAAGATTAACACGAACATCCACGCGCGTGGAATGGACAGCCGCAACACCATTTGTCCATTTAGATTGTGCATTAACAGGCAAGCAAGGATCCCTGTAAGGGGTGCTGGTGTTCCAAGCAATGCATTACTTTATGCATTTTGCGGTTGTAAGCTGCGGATGGAAAAGTTAATTAGCCGGTACCAAGGCGAGAGAGTAAAGATCTTGGATAGATAGCAACTTTGTTTGAGCAATCACTTATCAGACTGCTTGCCGACTTTGTCCGGCCAGTTTGTAACTGGCTCCTTATCAAACGGTGCGCAACATAATGAACTTTCAGTTTGTTTGATTAGATTAGTTTAAATTAACGCATTTTTGTAGCACTTCCTTTTCTCTATTCTTACCCATGTTCTGTATACATTTACTCTTTCATTGATGAACATATCATCAACGACATTCCAAGTTATACAAGTTATAGGTTTGGATGTAATGATATACATGATTTGGTCGAGGTAGATCGTTGCTCGACACATACGAACCAAAACTATTTTGATTATGAGACTGCCGTCTGATGTCACCACGCTCGATAAAGTTTTACTGAAAGTTATTTTTTTGTTTTTAAAAATTCAAACCAACAAAGCGCATCAGAAATCGACAAATGGGGTGAAATACAATGAACAAAACTAATCCATTAGCATCTCCACTACGGCTACGTGGGGACCGTTGCTGTTGTTCTTCCGCAATGAGCCTTCGGTGGCCAAGCATCAGCGTCACGTAATTTAATCAACTATCGTCCGGACACCATTGCATCACCCGTGGCCTGGTTGGAGTTTAAGTTTCCGACACAAGCACAAGAAACGTGATCCGCCATCGCTGCTCCATCCGTTAGCAGCGGATGTGGCTCGATCCGGCTAATATCCGCGTCACGTATGCATGCCCTTCGGGCCACCGTCAGTTCGTGTCAGTTTTCCTTGAACGTCTCTAAATACGACCTAAGCATTATCGTTGCAATGCTGCACCTCAACCGAACGATCCTTGCACACGGCTGTAAATTAATTAGCTTTTTCTCGCTTCCGTTCACGTCACAGCTACATCCTGTCGTTGGCACTGGCTGACCTTTTGCTAATCGTGACTACCGTCCCATTTACGTCCATCATCTACACGGTCGATTCGTGGCCTTGGGGTAGCTTGCTCTGCACATCATCCGAGTTCATCAAGGACGTGTCAATCGGCGTGTCGGTGTTTACGCTCGTCGCGCTCTCCGGTGATCGGTTCTTTGCCATCGTCGATCCACTAAGAAAGTTTCATGCCCACGGTAAGTTGTGACCCGCGGTAGAGTGGAGAGATTATTTTTTGTGTTGAGGAGCTCCTGACTGACGATTGTAGATCCTTTACTAGGTGGCGGACGGCGCGCAACACGCATGACCATCGCGACGGCAGTCTTTATCTGGCTGATGGCGATTGCCTTCGCAGTACCGGCCATCGTTGGTTCGCACATCAAGGTAAAAGGGGACAACTGCATGTCCAAGTTAACGCTCGTAGTTCTAATCTTCTCTTTGCAATGTTTCTCTCTTCCCACCAGACCGTCATGATTAACAAGGATGTGTCGTTCTACTTCTGTTACCCGTTTCCGGAGGAATGGGGACCACAGTATGCACGCGGCATGGTGCTTGGCAAGTTCCTCATCTATTACGCGGTGCCTCTGTTCATCATTGGCATCTTCTATGCGCTGATCGCGAGGCATCTCATCCATAGCGCCAAGCATGTGCCCGGTGAAATGCAAGGAACGGTTCGACAGGTAAGCTTGGAACCATTCACCAAGATATAGACATCGAATCGAATCGAGGTGTTTGTGAGCGTATGTGTGTGTGTGTGTGCGTGTGTGTGTGTATGTCAAGATGATGGGTTTTTCCAAGACGCACCCATTTTCTGGTCTGGAAAATACCATCTAATCCGTAATCCGCTACAACCCCATAACGGTGGCTGTTAGCGCTCCTTGGCGCAAAGCAGACCGACGGCAATCCAATGGTCTGATGAATTTCATGATCCTTTCACCGTAAGGTTTTTTGCGCTACGCAAATGCGTCACCTGATAGTGGCTCAACACTGTTCACCTTGTTGCTTGAGCTCGTTTGAGGGTTTAATGAAATCAAAATATGGCAAGGAAAGGACAGCTAGCGATGCCGGTTGTGTGCCTTAGAAATAGAAAATAGAACTTTAAAAGGAGATACAATTCAGACACTGGTAACAGAGCGTTAAAGCGTTAAAGAACGTAGCATCTTCAGTAAAGACAAAATCTGACCAAAATAGCGAAGCCTTTCCAGCAGAACAATTTTTGCAACCGTAATAATGATGCAGGAAAAGTGCTGAACTGTAAGACGAAGACAAGAAAGGCCGGAATAAAGTTTCATAATAAAGTCAAACAGTGAAAAGAGCGTTGAAGAACGAAAGTTTTCTCCATCCGTAGGAGTGTGTCTTCCGTTGGATTGAAGCCGCGTTGGCATTCACTGATTCTCCGCTAGCACCAAGTTATCCTGTTAGTTATTCGCCTGGAGCCGGAGAGCGTAACCCATCGTGTTATGCCAAGGGCGGAAAGGATGCGCAGTTTTCTTTCCAACAATTTACAGTTTCCAACCACGGTATCTCATGGTGTCTTAAACTCAAAGAATCTTTTGAGGTGCTTCGTGGGAAAGTACCTTCAATAATACACGTGCGCAAAACAATGTCCCCCACAAACATAGATCGAGCGAACGGAACCTTGTTTAGCTGCATGCTCTCGACGTTTAGTACTGCGCTAGATGTTCGATCATACATGGTTATTGGTGAGAGAATTATGCAATAAACATCTGATCGTGTACGCTTTATGACTGCTACAGTATTTCGCTCTGTAAGACTCTTCACCACACACCCCTACAAGGGTGTCATAAAGTTGTTTGTGGCAACGTATATCCAAGGTGGTGCAGAAACGAGCATTTTGATGGCCAACTTTATGCCACATACATTTTTGCTTATCAGAAATTGCAGTCCGGCACTTCGAGTAGCATGTGGTGTCTATACACTACATAAGGAAAACTTTTATTTCAATTTTAAGGTGCACTTTCAATGTCAAAGCCTTCGTTACACTAGTTCGAATGTACACAAGCAATGAGAACAACTATGCGAACCATACTCCATAACATTCATGTTGTTTTGTACTTCTTCATCCTTTTCCGATTCACGACCTCCACAACTTTTGGGTCTGGCGACCTGATACACTGGTACGATACCTACACTGGCTGGCTGGCTTGCCGGTGTCACGTTGAAACATCGCGAATGCTGAAATCTGCTGGGAAAACCCGAACCGAAACGGATAAACAATCGGGCCAACAACAACAGATTAAGGCCCGGCGGAAAGTAGCCGTCACGGTGCTGGCATTCGTCGTGATATTCGGTATCTGCTTTCTACCGTCGCACCTGTTCATGCTGTGGTTCTACTACAAGTAAGTACCAAGTAGAAGGATAGTTTCCTCTACTACCACCGGGTTGTTGTGATGCAAGCGTATCTGAAACCGATAGCCTGGGAACCGGGACACATGTTATTGCTGTCACTACCGGAACAGAAAACCGACGGGAGAAATCTCAGAGGAGGAGACTTGAAGTGTAAGTTCTGCTGGTGTTCGTTCCATAGGGAAGACAGTATGACACCAACATACAATCGAACTGCTTCATTAAGGCAATGGAATAATTTACGTCTTTACCCGTTCTTGTGAGCACGGTCTAACTTATTTCCAATTTCCTAAAATTAAATTTAAACCGACGAACTCATCAGCTCTGCATCAGCTTCAAAACAGCGAATAGCAACGAAATTCCTTCAAGGAGCTCAAAGGATAGGCAGAACATTATGCAACGTTTTAGAATGGTTGACATTTCAGTAGAACATTCTCTCGAAGGAATACCCGCGGCACAAGAGTTACAAATTACTGTTTCCTGGTAACTTGCTGCACAGAACGGCAAAAGTGGAACCAGCTGTACGGCAATTTCTGACCGCCAGTAGCATAGTGAACATACATTACCTCCACTGCAGACCAAGTAAATAACGAAATAGTTACACATTCCAGGGCGCTCGTTTTCTACTCCATTGTACGTTCAACTATTTCGTAGAGCATTCGAGCACTTCAGTATGTCTTCTTTTTTTGGGTCCGTTTAAAAAACGACCAGACGTTACTAAAATTTCTCAAAGAATCGTTCCGCTACCAAACGATAATGCTGTAAAACTTGATCGATTACAACAATGCACTATTATGGTCTATTGTTTGTTCTTTTAAACATTGCATATCAAAGCCGTAGACGGTGAGCAATTTAGCATTTTGCCAATCAGTAGCCTCTATTCCAGGGCATTTTTCGATTAGTCTTAAAACAAGTACTGCGCAAGTACTTCAAACTTTTAATGACGTCTGCTCACACCTTTAAAGCAGATAACTTTCAGAAGTGCACTCATTATCTTTCGTTGCCGAATCTTGTGTTTTTGGACAATGTGAAATGTGCCGGAATGGCTTGAGATAGAGAGAAATCTCAACTTTGCACCGGCAGCTGCAGACAATTTGCTAATTGACCAAATGCAGTCCGCCAAACATGTCAGAAACTTTGGACGAAAGGCGTTTGCTTGTCCGGAGAGAGAAACGTTGAACTTGCTGATCACGTCACTACGTAACATCCTTCAGATCTGAAGCTCTCCCATATGCTTCATTCGCTAAGACCCTAGCTAGCCTGAGCCTCGTATTAACTGGAAGCTGCCTCGCGGCCACGTCATCATAACCCGCCCAAAAATCGGCTCAATGAAACGACGGCCAGACCGACAGCCATCCATCATGTTCAGCTGCTGCTAAAGTAGGAGCCGCAATTCCTCGGAAAACCCCAAAAACCCGCCCGCATGCCGGTGAATGCTTTTGAAAGATGCATGATGGATGGACGCATGTTGGTGCGTGCGCGAACCATTTCGTGATTTGCGGTTTTCTTTTTTCAATACAGAACCCAAGGACACGATGAGAAGCAAAGGGACACGGTTTGTAAATCCTTTCTCTGAAACATAGTGCACGGCTAGTAGGTGGGAACATTTAATTCATTTATGCCTTCGTCGTGACGGTGAGATGTAAAGATGGCGCAATAATTGCTAATGACTACGGTCGGCTAGCAGCCAGATGCTTCAACCATTGTGCTATTTGTTTTTTTGCCATTTGTCTGCCAACAACTTTTAATCAAATGAAAACAATATTAGATGCTGCATCGGCTAGCACGTACCCAGTCTAATCACCGGAAGAACCTGCCCCGCCGCAGCTCCGATAGCACCGGGATTCCGTTGGCTACTCGGCAATGGGATAACCGCAAAGTGAATCCATTCCATCATCCTCGTCGCGTTAAATTTAATTTATTGTTTTGGCGCGCTTACGGAGAGTAATGTATACAATCTCAACAGTAATGGGATTCATTTTTTACCCACGACTTTTCACTCAAATGAGTTTGTTGTTTAACAAATACCCCAAAAACAGGGAACAATGAATGGCGAGAAATTAACTGGAGGGCACAATTTGCCAAAACCATCACCGGCAGCCTGTTTGCGAGTGTCTGTAAGCATTTCAAATTAATTTGCCATTTTTGGCCCCGGGGTTATTTCGTGTAGCTTGTGAATTCCACTCGTCGTTTGAACTGAGCGCGCTTCGGGAATCATCCATGTTATGAGGAGAATTGGTCAACGAGCATGTTGATGCATCGAAGATGGCGATGTTCTATTTCGACGCTTGGTTGAAGAGCAATTTTATTGCAAGAAAATTGTTTATTCACATCACAGCAGATCCTAAGGAACATATTATAGGCAACGGTTCTTGGTTTCCGTTGCATTTAGCGCCAAAGCATAGGGATTACGGCGAACCTATAGGTAGCTGTAGTTTTCAATTAATAGGCGATGGTATTCCGAATCATTGTCCCTCGACATAGCGTGACCATGAGGACCACACAAAGAAAAGACCGTCATCTCGTGCACCGAACTAGGAACCAGCATCCATCGAACGAAGCAGGCAATGGTTTTCGGTCACCCTCAACGATACCTCGTAAACTTCGAGTTTTAGAGGAATATAATTCACATCGACATGGCCGCAATGAAGCGGACTTCTACATTGTCTTTGTCCTCTTTTTCCTTCTGACCCTCATACCTTGCCTTATCGCCATCACCATCACCACGGCAGCCCCAACTTTAACGAGGACTACAACGGGTTCTGGCACGTGCTGCGCATCGTGGGCTTCTGTCTTTCATTTGCCAACAGCTGCGCCAATCCTGTAGCGCTCTACTGCGTCAGTGGTGCCTTCCGGAAACACTTCAATCGGTACGTATGGTAGCTTCCGGATGCGTTGAACGTAAAAAAAACGCTTAAACAAAACCCAAAAACCCCCCCAAAAAAAAAAAGAAAATGGACTTCCCATACGGCATCCCATGGGTAGTCTTTTTATTTTATCTTTCAACCATATCCCGGTCGGCATTTTTTAGGAAGCACAAACTCGTCTCGGATACACTCCAATCCATCATCGCACCAATTAAGTGCGGCTGCCTATCGGCCAGCTCGGTACCAGCGACTAGCCGCTCAAAGTCTGACAATGCCCTTTCTGTTTTTGCGCTTGTAACCCTTTTAAGGTATCTGCTGTGCGAGGGTTCATCTGGTAGCCGTCGACGACACGGGGACAATCTGGCACCGAGAGATACGTCGCTCACGAGCACCATGTCCCGGCGGTACACCAGCAAAAGGATGCAATCACTACGCATGTAAGTACGATCCCATCGGGAACATTCGCCGGACATTGGTCCGGTTGTGTGTAAGCCGGACGACAAAGCGCTTCCTGAGTGACCGTGCCATATAAAAACACACACAGTTACTCTCACGCACATACACATTTACCATAAGTTCGATAAAGCCCCCTTTTGATCGCAACCACCGATAGGCTTTTTGACAAGAATGTCCGCTGTCATTCGGTCCTTTGGTGATGCCGTGCATGTTCTATGCCATTTTTACAAGCAAACAGTTCGAGAATTTTCAAATGTCAACGTTCACTGATCGATAAGATCTGTAGAAACAAAACAATTTACCAAACAAAAAAATCACATCATGGGCCACCATGCGCCTCCATGTCAATATTTTCATAGTCTGCTTAACTCGGGGAAGCAATAATCCCATCCAGAAACAACGAACAGAATTTAAACCATGTTCTGCAATATGGCCCCTTTCACACAAATGACGGATGGATTGCAGCCTGATTACTGTTGAATGTAGGTGCTTTCGGACATCAAATGGCCTGATAAGTTAATCTAGTTGCGTGAACAGATTGTAAGGTCCTTCTGCATGTTCCAGAACCGGACAGCATCTGTCGACTTCCGCCTATCATCTGTCTTGTCATTTGTGTTTACAATAGACGAGAACCACCGAGAATCAGCCCTTTTTTATCATACACACACATTAGTGTCACCATAGTAATCATGGTGTTGTGTCGACGAGACACATAAAACCAACCCAAGGTTATACGTACCGTCGTGTCTCAGTAATTCATCCTCGGAAGCTGTCATTCTCAGCCAGATTCTATATTCACCATTCGTTCAGTTATAGTCGGGCCACTGGAGCGCTTTTCCCTTTTTTTTGTAGTAGCCCCGGATACTGTGATGTGACAAAGTGAATCATATCCCATCTCCGCAGCGCATCCCGTCGTCATGCTCGGTCTGCGGCCATCATGCATAGTCGGTGGTAATTCATTATAGTAATGTCTTGAGCCTTCTACCAAGAAGAAATAAATGACAATGGCCAGCCCTGCCGAACATGCACGTTCATGTGTATGTGCGAGTGTGTGTGCCGTGCTTTTACTTTTGGCCGGTCCGAGCGTAATGGTCGTAGTAGTAGCCTCAATTTTTCATCAAACTTAGGGTCGAATGACCTAAGACGGTGCACGTCTTGCGTCTGGTATCGACCGACATGGTAGCTTGGTTGCTCGGTGATCAACATTCGTATACAAAGATTTCATCCAACCATCAACATGGTCTAGGGCCATTGGTGACAAATGGAAATCACGCCATCGGCCATATTTGTTGCCTCAGCACTGTCTGGAAGGCAAAGACTTGCTGGCTAAGATGCTTTATCGTGTTTGTATTATTATCTTTTATTATATTACAGCGTAATCATTACATCACAGCGTAACTTTTCGTTGGTATAACAATGATGATCGCAATATGATGGGTGCTTTAATTAAACTTAAGCACAGAAAATTTTGTTTGCAAAATAATTGTAAATAAACCTTTTATGTGAATAACTATTATTTTTAAATGAATCATTTTATTTGATTACCCTTTTATGAGTTGTGAGATTTGTAACGAACCGTAAATGTAACGCAAACTGTGATTACATATTACAAACCATAAATCTGGACGATGACGTGATTCCACCGTTCCACCACTTATTTATGCGTACACCACCTAACAGACAATTCTAGGAAATAACATCCAATCAAATACCATCCTTGATCGGTCAGTACACGGCAGACGCGCTCTACGCTAAACCACTTTGCACCCCTACAATCACAAAAATCAATTCAGTCTCTGTTTGCTCACTCGATGTTACTGGTACGAACGGGTGCATACCGGTGGTTTACGGGCATACGTTTTCCATTTGTTATCATCGAATCTATTCATTTCTGTCTACTCAAACAATTGGAACAAATTATCATGTAAACCCGCGAACGGCAAGAGGATTGTCATTTCCAAACTGATGACGCAAGTACTCTGGATATTATAGCAGGCGGGGATGTCAAACGAACATGTTTTCGGAACCGTAATTGATACAATCAGCCTGTGCAAGTAAAAGCGTGTGGGTTAGATCTAGTGCAGCGGGAGGCATATGTTCGTGAAGAAGGCTATTCATCATTACCGCATGACACGAGACACGTTCCAGGCCATCATGATTTTGGCAAGGGTTGGGTAGAAAAAAGTTGGGGAACCATCAGCTGGACCATTTCGTGGTCAGGCATTCATTATGTGGGAACGGGGAGCTCGTGGGCCGTTTAGGAACCGAAAGCATTTCACGAAAGTTTTCAAACTACCTGAGATGATGCTACATCATATTAGTGTTGAAATATAAACTAGTACAAAAAATTTGAAACGTACAAGATGAATAAAGCTTAACGTCAGAAAATACATTCTGATTGGATCTCTCTTAAATTTTTATTTCACTCTTAATTTTTTAATCCACCTAAAAAATCTCTTTGGTTAAAGTTTCAAATATTAAGCAAGAGAATACTTTTTCTTACGAAACAGACGACATAGTCCCATCGATCGAATGAGACTACATAGATCGAAACGTTCCATTAAAAAGCCATCGTGGTACTACTTAGGAAGTGAATAATATATATGCTTCTGACTGCACGTGGATTATGAAACAACATGAGATCTTGAATGTATGTGACCAGTCACCAGGAAATGGATGCAGTTGTAAAGAAGTCGTCATTCCGAATTGGTCGCGAGAGACGTTGTAAAGTATCTCTGTAAGCAAAAGATTTAGTTTTTTTGTGACTTCTGGGTCAGTTGTGCTCCGAAAATACAAGCTACCACCCTATCTAGCATCTATTTCACATCCGTTACTGTTTTGCTGTTTCGATAAAATCGCCTCTCCGTTTATTGCACGCAGCCGTTCTGATCTTAGAACTTACTCAAGGATCGTGAAAACCATTTTCAATAACACCTCATTCTACCAAAATCTGATTCTACGGCCGACATTGACACCAACACGGAAGCATTACCTGTAACCTGAATACAAGTTCTGCATTGAAATTAAATTGATCCTGCGATGTGGCATGGAAACAGCACGTTGGTATAAAAGTTTACTTGAAGTTCCTGTCACGGCCACTGAGCAGAAGTAATGGACTAAAGCCAACAGCGATGAGTTTGAAACTAGCTAAAGCTCACGCACGCCAGACAAGCACTCTTAGCATTGTGTTCGTCCGAGCTCGAGCATCTCATCAGGGATTATGCCCCTTTGCCACAGGTGGATTACGAGGATTAATAGCTTGCTCCCCCGGGACGTGGTGTATTGGATAGCGATGCTGGCTGTTCAGACTGGGCTGAATTGTGGTGTTTGACCCCAAACCATCTCCTTCATGAAGCTGCCCGTATGGGTTGGTCAACTTTCGTTTCATCGAACCACCGGCTTTCGTTGTTACTTCGTGGAAAGTGGTGGTTGATTGTAAGTAGTCGAAAGAGCTTGGCGAATGTTGAAATAACAGTAATATTCTGTAAAGACTCCTAGCGTAAACTTTTACTACGCCATACCAGTTCTTTTTTGTCTCACTGAAGGTGTACAAATAAGTATGATATTTGCATCATGAACCAGATGAATTCCTCTTACCTCTTACAACTAGACAAACAGATAATCGGATAAGAACTTCACCGAACGAAACCCGAAGTTTTTTCGATCATGGCAACATGACACCGCTACTTACTTGCAGGAAAACTACGCAAAGCACTATCAGCTCCGGCATTTTTCCTTGAAAAATCGTATAAATTCTTGGTGTTTACCAGACCTTGCTCAATCTCCTTAAGTCCATCTTTCGAGACATTTGCTGCGAGGCATTACGATGCCTTCATTTCTTCGTCTGTTTCGCGGAAACAGTAGCGCCGCCCCAGCACTGGGCGCCCCAAAAACAAAGCTTTAACATTAGCTGCCATGTTTCCGGGTCGGGTATTCGACGTGCGCAACGATGATGGAAATTAATTTCCTCCCATTTTAGCTCCCCGGATAGCGTTAAGCCATTGCCGAAATGGTGTCGCGGTGCCGTGGTCGCCCGGAAGCAAGGAGCTCGCTAATCTCTTTGGTTGATTAAATTTGGCAAACGACCTTTACACACCCTCGGTTTGTCGCCCTTCGCTGTCTAATACGTCAAAGCGGCATTCCGTCCCGTCGACGAGGGTTCACCCAGATCAGGATCCCATAAAACAAATAATCCGCACTAGAACCGCCTTCCAAGAGTCTCAGACTCTTTAATCCTTTAGCACACACGCTTCAACAAGCTGGTAAAGCACTTTTGCGTTCTGACGTGCCCATTCTCTTTACAGATGGCAAGCGAATTGCGTTTCGCAACACGATTGCGTAGATCGATATTTAACGAGGCTCAAAATGGCCGGCAAATGAACTGTGCGGCCCAATCGCTGGTTCGCTGATCGACCTAATCGGCAGCAAATTACGCACAAACGGCCTCTTAGTGCGAGATAATGATCGGAGAGGATGTGTGCCACGGGGGGGCAAAGGATAAAATGGGACGCAAAACGATTCTTTTCCATGTGCCATTGAATCCATTAGCCTATTAATGCTCATTGCAGAATCGTGCGAATGCTTCGAGCCATTATTTTACAGTTAACTACTATTTCTAATTGGCACTTCGTGGTTCTAGGTATTTGAACGAAAGGTCTTAAATAGAAATTTAAGATATGTTACTTAGAACGAAGAAATGAAATTTTATAATAATTCTTTATATTGAATATCAAGATGGCAGAATTAAGCACCTAATAAATTTTGAAACATTATCGGTATCTATTAACACCCACGAAGGCATTTTCAAGGTTGCTTCCAAATACTGATATTAAAGCAGCACCAGTTAGCAATACCACAGCTTTAAGTATGAATCCAAGCATTGCATCTGAGGGCTCTCGGTAGTAAGGCGACAACCAGAATTCTCATAGGTGAACTCTTGCGATAGGAGGCCATGTGAATGAGTGAAGTGAACAACTCCATTCCCACATTCCTTTGGCTGCCTACCCAAAAGAGGAAACCCATTAGTATGAGCCCACCAGCTCAACCACCGTCAGCTATTAGTGGAAATCTCATCGCACCCCACTGACATTGATTCTCGCCTGTTGTGGCTAGAGTAAATTTCGTAGAAATTCGAAGCGGACCTCTAACATTGCTACATGATTATGGTGAGATTAATGTTTTTCCATGTTGGTAAATGTGCGTGTGACTGTATGTGTGTGCCTGCCCGTATGTGTCTACCAACCCGAAAAGTCTTCGAACGATTCAGGATGAATGATGTATGGATGCCCCAGCCACACTATGCCAGAAGAAGTAACAAGTAGTGCGTGCTTGTGCGGCTTGTCTGGAGTGGTTTCTGCTGATGTCGGTGGCGGTGAAACCGTCTAGCATCGGCCTTTTCCGTGTGGGTGTGGTCCAGATTCTAGTCTCGCACTGTTATCGCAATCAAAATGAAATGTATAACGATAGGTCGTTGCCGTTACTTATCTTTCTCTCTCATTCTTTACATCGTTCTCTCTTGATTTTTGTAACAAATAATATACATGTAATATATTGACCCAAGCGTGAATCCTGATTGCGTTTCTTTTCCATTCTCCTAATAAACAAATTTCTCCTTTTTCTCTAAAGCAGCAACATCCAAGAAACAACGATCGTCATGATACCAAATGGTGGCACAAAACCGGACGGTGGCACTGGTGGTGAACTGCTGGAGAAGGAAATGGTCTGCTTGTCGTAACAGCGAAGGCGCCACCTCGTAGCGGGTGCCGGAAGTCGCCACAAAAGTGCCCCAAAGCTGGCAGTCACGATCGAGAAGCCATCGAGTGAGGGTGAGCAGACGGACCACCATCTGCCGCAGATCACTGGCCACCCACCGACCCACGGAACGGTGGCCTCATGGCAGGAACGCCCGGGCTCAGCGTCAACCGTCACGTTCCGGTTGAGCAAGGTTTGATTTATGGCGTTCGCTATCCGCACATTCGCAGTAGGCCTTAAGCAAGCAAGGTGCTCGTTGTTGTTAGGATACTGAGACATGGAATAGTTTCATTTTTAGGGTGGTTGTACAGAAAAAAACCCATCGTTGGTCCTTTCAGCTTTCGACAACCAATCTAGGCTCTCTAATGAAACATACTTCAGAGTTGGTTGAAGCTTAAGTGCTGCAAGAGCAATTAACGATTACTTCTTTTGCTATTTTGGGTCTGCAATTTCAAGATCTCCGTAGGATATAAGCGAACATTGATTATCAGCTACCTTATCAGCTTATTTGCTACCGCCCTTCCACGAATAGTGCGATTCGCTCGATTCACCCCAGCGTAGACTACAGCTCGGTTGCTCGACTCAGGATGACAAAGTTGTACAACACTTGACGTAATCTTATGCGTTTTTCAACAAAACGTATATCCTGAGATATCTGTTAATAGTTCACTTGAACGTCTTCCAAGGGAAACGTACGATGCCCCAGATTCTGGTAAACATAAAACGTAAGTATGGCATCCACTCCTCCGTCTTGTCCTGTAATATGCTCGCAAGATGAAAGTTCTTTGGTTTACTGGGAGAAAGAAGACTTTCCTTGGGTCAAACCTCCTTTTGCTACCGTTTTAGTCCATTCTCCCAATTCTATCTTTCCTCTTATACCATCCCTGCCCTTGAAAGCAAAATTTAACATTCGGATGGCATAATTAGCTGACCGAACTCGTGGTACACGAAGCGCCTTGGATTATCACTGCTGTCATCAGCACCCGAAACAGCAAATTTGGGTCCAGCATTCGCTAATTGCTTTCTTCGACCGAGTTGCTGTTGAGTGAGTTCACTAATTTAAGCAGCCCCTTGTCTGTTGGCTTAAACAGCATCCCGGTCGTCTTACCCTCACGTAGACAAGGCAATGGAAAAAGGACCAGTTGGTGTGAAAAAAACCGCCGCTTCATGTCAGCTCGATTGTTCCGATGAGCAAACAAAAACGAAGGCCAAACACTAGAGACACTCCATCTTCCGGGTACTAGCAAACCGCTTTCTTCCGTGAGTTTTCCGCTACTTCAGATGACTGAGTCTTTGTCCCGCTGGACGCTTGCAAGCAAACAAGCAAAAGAAAGGAAAAGCTCGCCTTCTTGCACAATGGAAAAACGGGATCGCGAAAAATTTGGAAACAAACAAACCACAATAAGTAAGGAACTTACTTTCCTTCCTCGGCCAAAGATTTGTTTCTCTTTCTCTTCCGCGGGTGCACTGTTGACGAAGGTCAACATATCCACGAAGAACTGCTACCGTCTTCTGCATTGTAAGAGCCGTATCTGCCGCCAATGAGTAACTCCATTTGACTACGTACTTCTCTCCTATGCATACTTCTTATGCTACATCCGTTGGACAGTTGCTTTATTTTGTTTATTCCAAATGTGTTTTTGCGTACCATTTTCTTGAGTAACTCACTAGCAGCACATTCAAAACAGTGCTTTCCTCGATGTACTATACATGCAAATGAAATTATCTTCTGCACACCGCAGAGTGAATGCTTTGCCGCATAGGATCATCGCCAGCATCCTTTTCAGCGTTCGGTGCTATGGCTTGAGACAGCTAAACACGAAACATCTATTTGTTCCTTACTGATGAAGAAGCTCTTCGTTTAGCTAACCCTCATGTGCGTCACCATTTCGTTTTGCAGTACATTATTTTAACATTTTCATGGTAATACACGGATGATGCTTTTTGCGCATTTTCATGTGATTTGGGAATTAAAAACGAAGCATAGCTGAGCCCGCCCATAAGGAGATGCCCTTATGGTCATGAATTTTTCAACACAACACTCGTCACACGCCAGCGGCAAAAATGTCTTTAGGCTTTCGATCGAATTTCTTGTGTGCTCAATCAGAGCTAGATCCCACTTCGACCGAAACACAGACGTAGCAACAGCATGAGATGTTAAATTATTCATCTGTATCAAATAGAGCCGAAGTTCGTTGTTTGGCTAGCTGTTGAGACGCAGCATTCTCTGTTGGTAATTGTTGCGACGGAGAAAGTAAGTGGTTTGCAGTACACGTAATTGACAATGAACGATCGATGCGTGTTGGAATGTGAATGAAGATTTTTGGTTTTTCTCTATTATATGAATATTAAATTCATTTTCGCGCCAAAAACGCTAACGAAAAACACAAACAATTTGCCGAATGATTGAATTTTGAAACCATCAATCCTACTAGCAATTTTCTTTCTTTTCAGACCAGCCTTCCACAAAATTAGGATTTACTCTCCATTAAGTTATGCTTAATGCGCAATTCATAAACAAATCTTTTGTTCAACTTGATAACATGTTTTTCCATCATTTAACGAGTCGTCTCCTCCGTCGTACTTCGGAATCGTTTTGATCCTAAGTCGCTTGCAAGAAAACAATCAATTGATGACGTTCGATTCTGGAAAGTGAAATTTTAGGAAACCTACATAGAATCAATCCCTCATTCGACGACCAGATTGACGTCAGTGACCCTTCGATGGCTTCTGATTTTCTCAAAGCATGGGCACCGATGTTGAATTTTTCGCTAGGTGAAAGTGATGGAAATCCATCAGCAGTTTTCCTCTCATGCGTCATACATCGTTTTCCCCATCAACTGTTTATGCCATCTACCGGCTCATTGGCTGGCATAATACACAGGAATCCTACGGGCTCTAGCTCACGACGGGGAGTGCTTCCAGCTCACTAAACATCCTAACGGCAATAAATCGACGCGCATAAGATGGGAAAGGATCCATTTTTCTGTGTCTATTGTTTTACCCAAAACGAGATGACGTCAAAAGGCAGTCTTATTCCCTGCTATCCAAGAGTGCTAGTTGGCGGATTGACAGGAAGCGAAGTGTTTGGATAACACGATAACCGACCTTGGCGCGTGTGGAGTACGATTCGATTTTCCATACATTTTACCTGGAAGGAAGCTGTTATCTCATTTCCTCGGTCGAACATCTGGAATACAAATTGCACCGCTAACCATCATGCTGCACGTTCAAAATCGTGAAAATTCCCCGATTCCGTGGAAACAACAGTGAAAATCGTATTTTTTTATATCCATCTTGTAATACTACTCCATTCTCCTGTTGCTGTGAGCTACCCATGCCTTCATTTGGCAGCCTGAATCGTCTGGGGGCGTTTAATGAATTGCTGAATTTTGATTCGCATCAGCTCCGGACACGTGCCTGACACGGCAAAGCTCGTGCTTCGTTTGAAGAATGGGATTTGATTCGATTACTTCAAGCTCGCCGTGAATTCTCAATGGCAGTGCAGGGGCGACACGTTGCAAATCAAGCGGATACTTCCATGATTCTTCCAATAACCATTGTGAGCCCTTCAATGGTCTCGACTAGACCAGAATAATCGAAGGAGGGTTTGATAGCTATTCGATATCATTAATTAATCGTTTTTGTGTTGGACTGGGGTGTTGCCTATTGCGTGTTCAAGCTATTTATAATGTTATTGACTGTCAAAGCTTTATGCAATGTGGTGGCAATGCTTTCTTCTGTTCAACCACTTCTCTATGGATTCACTGGTGGCGTTCTAGTGCGCGAAAATACACTTTTATCGGCATCATTCATCGAACCTGAATTACTAAACTTCTCTTTTCAATTCCTTGTTGAATAGCGTTTCCTTAAGACTCTATCCCATTTTTACCGTCCCCTAATGTAGCATAAAATCAATGTAGCATAACAGATTAGTCCACGGTTACTACTAATAATTTATTTTAATGAACGCATCAACCGGAGCTCCAATGCAGTCGCCACAAAAGCGTCATGCTTATCTTCCCGGCATAAGTCATGTTAAATAAGGGGAGGCATTAAACGGGCGCTTCCATGTGCAAACCAAACTTTAACTCCGGTAAATTCTTTGTAGCATTTAGTCATAATTCAAGCTCCGATCGAAAGCTCCCTCCACACAAACGTAATGTAAATAAGCATCACGATGCTAACCAAAAATGTTTCTATCGCAACCCAGCGTGAAGGATCAATTAGTGGTATCCGCGAAATGTGCTAGACATTCGCGAGTTGAAGAGAGAAGATAGGTAAACATGGGAGCAAGAACGAGTCTAACAAACGGGACTTATAAAAGGGCCACCATTGTGTATCGAGACATAAAACAACACGAAGTAAAGCTCGAATCAAACCGCAAATAATACCCATGATTAGATTGCCGCACATCGATAGGATGCTAGAGGTAAGGTTTTTATGAAATTGTGTACTGTACTGCACGGCAGAGTGCTTGCGGTTTGCATTTGATTACTGTACAGTAGCTTTCAGCAAAACGGAAAAAAATCCCATGGTTCTGAAGCTAAGCTTCCAATTAACGATCCTCACCGGGATCCAACAACCGTAGAGCGGTTGCTGAACCGGTAGCTCTGTTGACAAAGCTCGAAGATAAGTAGATACACGATCCCTGCTTGCTGAAATGGCAAACAAAAGAGATGATACACGTTAAGTTTGATCATTAGAGTCATTATTCTATCCAAGTAATACTAAGCCGACAGCAGATATGATTAGCAAGCAGGTATGATTAGAGTGGATGCAATGTTTTCTATTTACACGGTATAAGATTTATATTTCCCTATACCTACTCGTAAGCGGTCGTACTAACGTTCGCAATCATTATCGCGGTCCTGCGTTTACGTTGAAGCAAGATTTAATATTAACGTAACTGTAAGCACAGTTCCAAGGTTCAAAGCATGCGTTACCAGCAAAGTGATGACCCATTAGAATAAAGTTTATTTAATTTAAACAATTCATGTTTTTGCAAACGATGTCTTTCTGTGAATGTTATTCTCGTGCTGCGTAGTGTTTTGGTTGAGCCCATATTTCCAGATCATTGTTTCTTAATGCATATGGTTTCGAATTTTTCATAGTCAAAACAACTTACGAACAGTAATTGAAATCAACAGTCCAAGTTTTCGTAGGCGTTACTCGTCGATTT
Source organism: Anopheles darlingi (assembly GCF_943734745.1). NCBI lineage: Eukaryota > Metazoa > Arthropoda > Insecta > Diptera > Culicidae > Anopheles > Anopheles darlingi. The sequence continues at coordinate 3,358,077 of NC_064875.1, read as the reverse complement.
CTTTGGATACGCGTCTGGAAAAACCTGCGAAGAGAAAAACAAAATTCAGGCCATGCCGCGCAAAACACGTGCGCGTATTTGAAGCACCATTCACCCAGAGGTTTGTCCCTGAATTATAAATTTTGCTTAGTAATTTAGAAACGCTATGAGCAATTTTTTACGTTCGCTCAAAACAAGTTGAGAATCAGATGGAGTAGGACTTTATTGAAATTTCTTCTCTTTTTTCTCGTTTTTCTTCCTCGTACACAGTTTCTAGATTGGTCATCGTAGCGCTGCCACTGAAGGAGTGCCTCACGGAAAGAGGTAGCTATAAACCGTCGCTTTCAGTTTACTTGCTTGTTCAATTTTCTGGGGCCGCTGCACGGGCCATCGGGATATTTGCATTGCAATCGCATTCGCAAACCACCAAGATAACGTTCCTATCTTTATTTGCATTCGAGGAATCCTTCTCCTTTTTATGCTCACCAGCACTCTGCTGTTGGCGCAAGCTGTTTCGCGCTGCGAGCTGGCTGTTTGAAGGTTTAAATAAACATCGGCATCTGCGACACCGTTTCCTGTTTGCTGGCTCAAATTTAAG
>NC_064875.1:3347500-3350000 GCF_943734745.1 Anopheles darlingi | reverse complement strand
TGCTGCAAGTGCTGGTGCTGGTTGTTTGATCATAGTAAATGAATTATGAAACAATAGCCCCTTCCCGTCCTTACAACTGGAACGGATTTCAATTAAAAGCATTTAATTGGTGTGATAAAAATGTGAAGCAATTAAAGCATAGCGCCGACACGTGGTGGTTACGAACCTTCCAATACACTGAAGTGTGTGGCTCCTGGCACACACCCCGGGGGGGGGGGGGGGGGGGGGGGGGAATTAGCATCTTGGCGCGCGCGGCAGCTCGAATGCGGACAGCTGTTTGCACAAAACAGACAATGGCGCTCAGAGAGGTGCTACTTGGGGCCAGGAGCTCACCCTCCTCCTTAAAGCATCGCCCTTTGGCAGTATTCCTATCCGTCAAACGCACGCACGCACTTTCAGGGAAATGACTCGGGCTTGCTAGAGTTATCTCGGGGCCTCCGGTGCTGGTTCCGGTGGCAGCTGCAAAACGGGCCCCGGGAAAACGATGCTCAACCATCTCCAGCCCCATCGACATCAATACGCAACTTTACGGTTGCCGCAAGCGCGCTCATCCGAACTTCAAACACCGTTGAGTGGATTACAGGGTCGGTAGAGGAGGGGCTGCTAGGCCCCAGTAGCTTTCCACTTTTTATGAAGTACATTTTTTCGACAGCCCTGCACTCGACGGCACTTACACACCTTAAAAATTGCCCGAAAAACCAGTGAACACCGGCACACCATCGTGAGGTGTATGCGAACCTTGGTTTGGCTTCGTCTTGTTCTGCCTGCTTGGATGCTTTCAAGGCTACACGCATCTACTTACACCTTTCGATCAGATCCGGTAGCATGGAAGCTTCTTCCCCTCAGGTAACACCCGGAAACGCCGTCCAAAGAGTGAGGGAACGCAACGGTGGTGACGACGAGGCCGACGGTTGCCGCCAAATTCCGGTGCAGCTGTCACATCGAAACCCTCCGGCTGCTGGAGGACGAAAGTAAGACGATGAGAGGGTAAACGCATAGCAGAAGAAACAGCAGCAGCTGGTGATGGCGTTTGTTGCCTTCTCGAATGGTCCAATGATTGTTTGCGTCGTACGGCGAAGGAGATGCATAAATTAGCGAAAATTGAGAAAGAAGTCGCTCGCGAGTAGCAACCATGACAGGCACACATACAGAACAGGCAGGCAACATCGCATGGTTGTCGTGCTAAAGGAACAGAGGGTGCCATTTTCTTTCACCAGGGGGTTCAATTTAATTAAAGACTTTTTAGTTGTTATCGCTTTTTGTTTCTATTACTTTCCGATCGAAGCAAGCAGTATTACGTGTGGGTTATGGAGTTTCGGCAACAGCGAACTTCCTTTGTGCTGCAGATATTGCTTATTGCAGATTTCTATGTGATATTTCGACGGTTGACACGCTATCGATCTCATATCGGGCAGCAGTAAAGCCTCTCGTCGCCACTGGTCTGGTTGATAGGTTTATCTGTTTTTGATTGAGAGAGGCGCCGTCCAGGAGTGGAATCGTTGATTGGATTCACCCATGCTGGTCCGAGGTCGAGCCGGGTCCTGATGATTGGCTTTTCGGATGCTGCCATACGGGGACAGCGTGTGCCTTTTGGCCATTGACCTTTTTAAAGTACAATGCGCGGCATTTTGTGATATGTTTGTGAGATTTTTATTATGGTTGTTATGATCAACGCACTATAAACCAGTGTTGGGCGAATATTAAATATAATCTTTTGATGTAGTTTTTCTGCTACCATGCTTTCGCTGGAATATATCATTTTTATATCTATTTTTGATGTTTTAGTATTAATTCCAAAGATACTCACTGGTGACTAGACCACTGTGAAGCTGATATCGAACTGTCCCTTCATTTATGTTCGCATTATGACAGCACATCAGGCCGATCGATCATCATAGATGGCCTTTGCACCCCATTCGCAGGTGCTAATATGGACCTCACTCAAAAAAGCCAAATTTTCCAATTTATACCCGATGAGTTCCAGGAAAAATCCAGAACCTTTCCTACCAGCGCGACTCGGTTTGGAATTGCGGTCTTTTTGCCTGCTTTTTTGAAACTTCAAACCCAATTATAGCTTACTCGAGTAAAAATACCGCCAGATAGGATTCCAGCAAAAGGAACAGCTTCCAGGGAGAGCTGCTAAAATAAGATTATCTCCGTGACCACATCCCTGGGGTGTGTATTTGAGATTGTAGCTGGGAATAACATTTGAAAACCTTCCTTAGCAACACGGGAGCACGTCCCTGTGACACGTGGTTGCATGAATCCATTTGAGGAGGATCAAAGCTTGTTTATGTATGTGGTCTAGTTTCCTATCTATTCGATGCTCCTGCTTCCTGCAAACAAACATAAGCCAAAGTTTGTGTTACAAATTATCTTCAAACACCTCGTCGACGGCTCACCATGCGTTGAACGGAAGTAGCTCTGATATCATGTGCCCACCTTTCTGCACATGAAGTTAATCCTCGCGGTGTGGGTAGGTTCACTCCGTAATCCAGGT
>NC_064875.1:3305000-3342500 GCF_943734745.1 Anopheles darlingi | reverse complement strand
GAATTCCCAAAACACACACCAATGTTCTTTTAGGTAATGCATTCCGGAACTGGTAACGAAGGACGTACAAGATTCACGATATCATCTCAATGTCTCCTTCGAGCGACGGTAGCCTCGATTCCGTCCTTGTGCGTTCTAGCTCTCCTATGCAGGACTGTACTCAGTATAGCGCTTCCGCTGCCGTAGACGATCCAGCGACGGCTGGACGTATCTACGGAGCTTTAATTACAGGACCAACTCCGGATGCCAACATTAGCCTTGGTCAGCCCTAGTGACGCCGGTTCAATACGGAGGAACCCGTAAAATGAATACATTAGCACCAGCAGGCAGCCAGCGATGCGACATTATGGCATTCCATGCTCCCCTGATGTCATTAGTCCACGGAAAAAAGGGGAAGATGGGGTCGTATTTCGGTTATTTTCCGCGTCTCCAAGTCAGCCGCTTAATGATCAAGCATTAACACGATGCTTGTGTGCGATGGAGCGTTGAATATGATAAATTTCGCTTGTTTTTCCTGGAAAGATGATGGAACTTTGGTTGGTTAGACACCGGCAACAGGCACTGTGGCGACCGATCGATTCAGTCGGGTATCGTCATCAGCAATCAGCAGCAGTCTGCATACACCGTCCATCGGAGACGCTATGATGCCTATGGCCCAATGAGCCACACTGCTTGTCAACAGCAACATTTCGTGGAAAGCAGCTGGGGTATTCCCTCGTCAGGTGGCGGGGGACCATCCAGCCGATTACGGTCAATTTGATGTTTGGGAGCATCTTCACCATCTTGCCTGACACGAGAAGCTACACGAGATAGCATTGAGGTACCAAAAGCAAATGTGAACCGTTTGGTGCGAATTCAGATGTCATTCAAATGTCTTACAAAGTCGAGGAGTAAACAAAATTTCCATCCAACCACCACCTCACATTTTCCAACCTCCAACAAACTCACTGGGGTCAACCTTTTCCTTTTCCTAAAACCTGCCTTCCACTGGCCGACTGTAATAGGCGGGAAACAGTTCTCGGAAAAAGCACTCTCTTCGCACAAGGGCTGTTATAGGGAAATTCCCCTACATTACACAACAGGTGGTTGCCTTTTCAGGGGGAGGTGTAAAGTTAAGTCGGAAACATTTCAGTATTACATTTCGATATTGCTCACTACCAGAGAGTATCGCTCTGAATGAACAATTTGAATCGACCAAACACCGTCCGTATTTGATGATTTCGCAGCACATTTCGCAAGGAAAATTGGAAAAGTTCTCCACAATCTGACCGGCCCATGGCAATAGCAATTCCACCAGCAGGCACGTTAGATAGTACGCTATGTCAGGAGCAGGAAGCTCGTTTCTTAGAAACGATCAGCTTCTGGACGGACATTTGTTAATCGTAGACGAGCATGCTATGACGCATCGGTAGAAGCTCGCGATGTGATGCGTGGCAGGTGGTAAAGTGAGGCAAAAAAGCGTTTCGGACAAACATTTTAATGGACTTTGTCGTCGATCGGTAATTTGGCAGTTACCGAGGATCTGGGATGCGCCTTCATCAAATCATTTCTCTCTGACCGGTGGAAAATTGACTGGCGAATATTCGAATCGAGATCCACTTCTTGTCGACTCACTGTCATCATCGGCCGAAGCATCTTGACAATAGTCCACGGCACGGTCGACGATGACGGGCGAAAGTTCACGAAACAAATTCGGTTACTTTGGTGTTTGTAATTTGAGATTTTTTGCTCACTTTCGGCTGCCCATTAGACCATTGGCCTGAAGTCGTGACCTTCGATGAAAGGAAGAAGGAGCTGTGCCTTTCTGGGAAACAATCAATTATCATGGAGGCACTTGAGGTCAGCGTGGAAGAAAGAAGATGCGGTCTCGATGATAATCGATTTTACAGAATTTATTATGCACAGAGACTGTATGGCCAGGCTCGCAAATACTTGATCGTATTAAGAGCTGCAGGGGACTCCAGTATTACGTCTCATTATGACCATTTTTCGAACCAGAAAAATCGTTCCCGAATAAAAGAGGATAAACATTTGCTTAATCTTCGCTTTGGGAAATCTCTTGCGGAAAATTCAGGATCATTCCAATGCAGATCCCTGCCGGAAATGAGGGATATGCTCGAATGGTTCATGGAAATTTTTGATAAACACTTTAGCAGCTGAAGTAGCACGTGTAACCTCGTCAGCTAAGGAGGGAGAGTGTTTTCCAAGCGATTTGCGCTCCACCAATTTGGATATCCTAACATGTTTACCGAATGCTCATCCCTAATGAAGTAAAAGGGCCCATTTTGAGAAGGAGCGGGAGCAAGACCCGCTATTTCCTGCACGTGGAGCATTTACGCGTGCGAGTAGCTAGATGTGAGAGCTCAGTGTTTGACAGTTACCTTCCGGCACCATGGCCTACCTAGTACGAGACGAAATGACAAACAGTGACAAACCAACCGAAGTTCCTTTAGGCACCTGTGAGATTCTCAACGCCTCGAACAAAATGCCCACTTTGCCGGGTGATGCTTTCAATCTCCGGCCAGCTCCTCCGGTTGGCGCTCAGCTCGAACAAAGCAATGGCCAATTTGACGTACCATACAGATGAGCCGCATCCGGTTCCGGTGCGTTGGGGCCGTCGTCTCGTGACTGCCAAGCTGTCTGAGCCAATGTTCTGCACCGTTCCGTGTCCGGACATGCCCGAAGGAAATGGAAATCCGCCACCATTATCGGCCTCTATAATTGGCTCGACCGAGACGTTAATTGCTATCTTTTAGCCGCCGTGCCCAAGAAGACGCTTTCACTGAGCTCCACAGCGACACGACGCGCTTTTTGTTCTGTTCTGGACGATGGATGGTCAAGGTTTCGCTAAACGAACACCGAACTTCGATCGTAAATAATCTGCTTTTGAAATTAATCCAATTAATGCCATCGAACGCACAGCCATTGTCGATGGTCTTCCTGAGGGCGTGCAGATTCTGGCACCTGGCCGAAGATGAAAGCCGTGCGAATCACGACAGCTCATTAGATGCAGAACTTCTTAGGAAATGTAGCAAAAAGAAACGAACGAGTCTGTTCTTTACGCCCAAAAATCCGTAACCTAAAGCTATATCCTCCATCCACCACCACTGATATTTGAAGCCAACGTTGGCGACTGGCACTGGAACGAAGATTATACTCCTGGAAGATTCGGCACCTAAACCAGGATGGTATGTTGCTCGAGTTTCGCTCCCTACTCCAACGTAGACACACACACACATACACACACACGCGCGCAGGTAGTTCGCTCCATCGACATCCGCAACGCGTTATCCTGTTTGCAGAAACGAGATGAAAAACGTTTTAAAGTCCACTCCCCTGTGGCCGTCCTGGCGGGGACTGTTCGGTTCGGTGAACGAGATTGCGAGATTTTTATCGCTCCCAAAGGTAAGGGGCTTTTATTGGCAAACCTTTTTGGTCTCAGTGCTCTCCTCCAGCCCCGATGGAGTTGGCTATCCCTCGACCTTACATATCTCGATAGCATCGTTCGCTGCGCGGCGCACATACACTCACATGGCATTTGGCGATACAAAGTAACGCAGGAACTGAACGAAAACGGAATGGAGATCCAGTCAAATCTCGGGAATCTGGAAGATATGCGGTTCTTTACTTAACGTCCCAACCAATCGCTCTGGGCGAATGGATTTGATCGGTATTGGGAACTTCGCCGGTATGCACCGGCTGTGTCCTTGACAAGACATTCCTTTTGTGTCTCTGTCGTGCTATTTCATGGTGAGTGTCTCTCAATCAAAACAATATTAAAGATATTTAATATGGCATCTTAACATCAAGGATTTGCACAGCCACTTTGAAGATGGTTTCTAGAATAGGGACAATGCACAGCAGAGTGACATTATTGAGTTGCGATAGCATAAATGATACGGTTCGCATGTTCATATTAATTTGCTTGTATGCACATTCCCTAGCCATTCGTTTCGTGCGGCGGAAATCTCCGGATACCAACGCAGACAAGACATCGGGCCGTACGAAAAACCAATAAAAATAAAACCAAAGTCACACACCCGAGGGGCAAAGCACGACAACAAAGAAACTCAAATTCCCAAATCAGATGCCCCCGTCTGACGACAAGCTCCGGCAGCTCCGCGAATCTTGGCTCGGGCGAATTTCGAACATTTTGCTGTTCTGTGCCTTCATAGTCTGAGATTCTCTTTCATTGGCATTAAGGCGGCACCGCGAGGAGCATGAGTCACACCGCAATCGCACGTCGTCGATGGATCCTCCTCTTCGGGCCCTCAAGAAACCTGTTTTTGGGTCTCAGATTAAGGCATGGTTTAGGATGTGGTGCCAACGAAAGACGGAACCGTGAGATCGAAATAAATTGTCGACATCTCGTTTCCCCTCTCCGAACAATCTGATTGCCGATCGATCTGTCCTGGGCAGATGCGCGTCTTTCGTTTTGTCTTAAGACTGAGCCGCCGATCAGGTTTTTGTCCCTCCAATTTTCTCAGGTTAAGGAGCTTCGATCTCTCAAAGGAATGCTAATTCCTTGTACACGATGGACTGCGATTTCACGAGATCGATTCCGATTTACCGTCGTAAAGATCGATCGTGAGAGGAGTACCGTAGCAATAGACAGTAGCAGAAATGGAACCTTTTCTTCTCCTTTTCTACTACCATCGAGGTGTTTCAAATAAAATAAAACCGTCACCCAGATGAATTGAAGCTGCTATAAACTGTTAAAGCAGTACCCATTAATGGAAACATTATTCAAACAGCATCCTTATGCCATTCCCCTTCAAACCAATGATGCTCTCTTCATCCGGATGTATAGTATTTCCATTCGGAAAACGTAAATCAAAACGGCTCGATTGATTACTGACAATCAACGCATCAATCTCACCATTGTTGGCCACCATTTGCCGCTCAATTGACGGGCATTGGAACGCCCGGATGTCGATGGGCGAAGAAGCGAATGCCGTAAAAAGCAAGGGCACATCGTTGCCGGCAGGCAGATAAGAAAGAAGAAGCTTTGCAGATGTCGAGATGCGCATTGAAATTGAATCGCGCGTTCCATCGCAGCGTTCTCGACTGTTTCGGCAACATTTATGCTGCGATATTATCCAATGCGAATCACCATTTTCTACCGCTTGCCTTCCCCCCGTTGGCTTGACATTAAACCACGAAATTCGGTAGCACGCCCGAACGCCCTCCCATGGAGTCCATCCGATTCCGGACACGTTTTCCGTACTATTACCGATCTCTTTTCGCCGTTCGCTTCTATTTTCCCGTTCTACACTTACGCTCTACGCTCTTTGGATCGGAAGTTTAGGAGAAGGCTTCGGCGGGTTTTCTGGTGTGTTTTAAGGATGCGCACGTGCCGCGCAAATGGTAGCAAGTGTTTGGTAATGTTTCATTGGAATTCGAGCGATTGATAGCAGCGCTCTGGGCAATGGATTTACAACCCCCGGGAACACGACGTCCACCATCGATCACCGAGATTTCAGCTTGTCAGTTCTGTACAGTCATTTCGGCGCCCGGAGCACAATGAAGTCAATATTGAATCGAGATTTACATTGAAGAAAAAGATGCCGAAAACCTCGCAATTCATTCTCCAATCACCAGAAGAAGGAAGAGAAAAGCAGGGAAATCTAATCAATGTCCAAATTGGCCCCACGAGGATCGCAAGGGAATGGTGAGCTAATCGACCGGCTACAGCTTACGCGGACACATAAGAGCATGAGAATTGATCAGCAAGATTGTGAGGGACCTTACGGCCTTGCGTTTTCTGGAAACAACGTTCCATTAGCAACGCCTCTTCCGCTGTTTTTGCAACCAAAGGATGTGGTCGGAACTCACTCCTCCTTGCATGCCGACACAGACCATGTTGCTCGAAGACCACGTGTAACGTTCGCATTAGCATCTCGGCGTAAGGAAATTCTCCATTTCGGCATCGGCTTCCAACATCACCAATAAATGCTGATGCCTGATGCCATCCAATCATGCCATTCCATAGCACTGCGCACCGGACGTCTGAAGAAGAATTTTAATTTAAAATTTTCGATTTCCGTGCAAAATCCGATCCTTCACCACCCCTTGATTTTGCTCGATGCTTAAGAATGTTTGTTTTTGGAGGAAAAGAAATAGCAGCAAACAATGGATGTAAAATGAATTCCGCTGCACTGCGCTGGATGTGCAAGAATTTCCAACCAATCGGCCAGTGTCGTATGGTTTTCAGACTAATATATTAACATTCGTCGGCTGCAATGTTGCCTAGGCGGGAATTCAAGGTGGTTGGTGCAGCGTCCAGATTATCGTCGGCATTCACAGCCTGCTATAGATAAATTAAGCGCTTAATTCCTCGTAACAGGCACAAAAAAACCTTGGAAATCTCGTTTAGGAAGTGGACACCGCCTTACAGGTGACATCATTTACCATCAAAGTCCAGCGAGTTATCCTTTTTTATAGCTTTATGCCCCTCGAACTCCACACCGTTTCACCGGCGAAGCTGTCAAACATAAAGTATTTCCTTGAAAGTGCCCGAGGCATGGCCTACCCATTTTCCTTTCAAACGTGCTCCGTACAGGCTCGGCAGCAACCCCGGAGAGCATCCCTTGGCAACTCTCCATCCTCCGATTACAAGCCGCTCGTCGCTAGTAACCACAAACGAGCGGCATGAGAAAACTTCTGCCGTTAAACCGTTGCGGAATATTAAAGCCACTCCATCATCGGCATGCATCCCTTTCACATGATATGCTACACGGCGCTGACGTCATGACGCGATCTCGACCGATGGAAAAGGGTGCTAACTGCAGCAATATTTTATCCAGATCCTTCCGCTGTTCGCTCTGCTGCTAGTACTCCTGATGAGGTCCACTCCTGTTGGGATGGAACTAACCACATAACCACACCCAGGAATTGACCACTATGAGAGGGAAAGCGAGGAAGCCCTGCTGTGGTTCATTATTATCACCGAGCACCATCAATGTTCCGTTGGAATATGAGACCGGACAGGCAGCTTAAATCTAATTTATCTTTCAAGCAGCGCATATTTCCCTCATCAGTATGACCTCCACTAAACGCTCTGGCGTGTTTCTGATGCGATGTCTGTCTTCTGGGACGGTACTCCGGGAAAGACAGTCGGAATGTTTTTGGACGGGAGGATAATCGGTCCTTTAAACCATCAGATTCATTTACATATCCACAAGGCAAATCGGTATGCGCTCCCTGGTACATGATTACAATCTGAGCTATCCGGTTACATTACACTGCGGCAGACCCAGACACGGATTCATTGTTCGCACCAAAATCGGAATCAAAACCCTGTTCACCGGCAAACTTCACTCACTAAATGACAGCTAATTACAAAGCTGATGGCGAGGCACAATCGGAATTTGCGGTGAGTTAAGCAATTAAAACTGTCCGGCAATAGCGGCGATTATGGAACATTGCAGGACATGCTGCACCTAACCTAGTTTTCCCAGAAGTTGTTGCAGAAACAGCCAACTATTGGCCTAGTTGTACTCATGCTGACAGTTCTATAGTTTTTGTTCGCATAACTAATGACTAATGGACACAGAAACTAGAAGCCATTGGGACTTCCATCGGCTAGCATTACACTCGTTCTGGAGTGCAATCTCGTCCCCTTTTTCATTCAGGAAAAAGGGTACGACGGCTGGCGCGTGCTCTGGTGTGGAGGACCTACACAGTTGCCGCTGCTGACTAACTAAACTTCGGTAGATAGTGTCGGCCTTTTTGATGTGGCACTTGTAAAATGCTGGTATGAAATGAGGTAAGTTGAAGGTATACGGAAGAAGCAACGTCTGCTGACTCCGATTCTCAAACAAGTCCAGCCCACATGATGTCTCGACATTCGTACCATCCATCTGGCGCCATTCGGGTGCGAAAGTCCATGTTTTGTGGCTCAGCTGAAAACTCTCATCGCTGTATCACTGAGACGGCTTCCACTGCGACCAACTTTAGCAGGATCTGCTTCCTCCGTTCATTAACTAGTTGGACGTTACGTTTTGTATTATTGAGGCGACGAGTGCTTCATCTGTAAGTATTCCTACGGTTTTTCTGAAACACTCAGGTTGCTCAGGTTGCGGATCGTCACCTGTTACATACCACCCAGAACCTGTTTCTCGCTTGAGCAGGATTCATTGATATTCCGTGCACGGACCCTCTCATCCAGGTGTGCCAGCGGATTCAAGGGTTAAACAAAAAGTCCAAAAGACAGACTAACGACGCCCGGGAATTGGCGTCAGGGGGGAAATTAAAATTAACGAGTCCCTTGCTTGGCGAATAGCTGTAGTTCATACAGTGACCACGAGCCAATCTAGACGTTTGTCGTACTCACCTGTTTGCCCATAGGTAGGAAGTGACATAGATGCAGTGGTTGTAGACGGATGCCACTTCTGCAATTCCCAAAGGATGCAGTCATTTGTGCCAGCTGCAATGAGTGGCACAAAGTTCTGAAATGAAACTCCAGTCGACTACATAATAAACGTCAAACGTGCTGGGACACTGTTTGACACTTTAGGGCGTCGCCTACTAATTGTAGCACTCGCAGCTACTCTGATTGATGCGTTAAGCAAGAGGTCCTACCCGGCTTGCAGATCCCACGGACGTGTTAATGGGTCAACCGGGACGAATGGGTCACTGCACACGGACTCGGCCACGTTACGACTCTGACCATGACTTTTAATGAACGTCGTAACGGTTGGAATACGAAAAATGTTTCTCACCACTTAGCGTTAAGCTTGCATTCGTAATGGCTCGAACCATCTTGCGGGAGAATGTTTGCAGTCAGTCCATCAGAACGCACTGTCTGCCTGGGTGAGTGTGCCCGAATGGACTTCCCGTCTGATGAGAACATGCGCGACATACCGCAGGTGAGTCGCGCTAGCATCACCTGGCCCCAGCAGGAAGACGAAGTGATTATAGTCCAGACTCGTTGCGCAAAAAAACGCCTCCATTGTTTCACACCTCCAATCCGAATCTCCAGCACGCAAGCGACTGTTGTGAGGGATTTATTTTTCCCTTTTTCATCGCTCTTTCTCCCTTTCTCTGGTACCATGGGGATGGGTGGCTAAAACACTTCGCAGAAATAATGTTTTCATTTTTAATGCCACCGGTGTCGCTAGGTTGGTAATGTTAATGTCGCAATTTGTTGAAAGCTTACACTTTGTGCACAAACGAATGGAAAAGTAATTAAACGTAGAACGATGGGCTATGGAAAGGACTTTTCCAATTTTTTGTGTTTTCTAATTGGCAAAAAGAAAAAGTTTCTACCTTCCTGTCACGAACACGTTGTGGCGAGTGTTCAATGTCACGCAGCTTCTAGGGAACCCATCCGGTCGGTGTGCTAGAAATGTTCCAAAACCCCAAATGATTGTCGCACAAGCATTACAAAGACAACACATACCTTCGGAGCCGGCTTTCAACAAGTTCTTACTTATTTATCGACATGCTTACCGTCACGTAGCGCAGCACATGAGGCCAACTAAAGACACACTTTTCTTGGCACGTTGTCTGCTCTCGCACGCCCATAATTCACCTAACAACAGCAGCTGGTGGTGGGGCTTGGAGACAATTTACACAAGTACAAGGCACATGATTACACATACCTTTGCTAGGCCCTTCAAGGACACCCGTGTCGAAGAAGGGAAAGTCTGAAAAGTCTACCGCATCCTCCAAGTGCGCTCGATTATCACCATTCCACTAACAACAGGACATCCCGCCTCTCTCGAGTGTTCGCTCGATGGTAAGACGGTACCCCATCGACAAGAGCGAGCGCGTGCTTCGTGGTCCGTGTCCGGATGTTCCGGGCAGCTGAAACCCGGCTCTGGTTTCAGGACAAGCGTGACAGGATAATAAATCGAAATTCTTTTTGAGAAGCCTAAATCACGGTCAACTCGCTTGGATTGTAAATCATGCAAACGGAACGGCGAAAATGGATGCCAGGGTGCACGCGTGCTGAGCGTAATTTAATAACCGGACCCGAGAGTTAAGAGATTGATAAATTGTTATTTCCGGTTCATGTTACAAATAGGACTTTCGCTTTCGTTTGCATCGATTGCGACCTTGTCGGATCAAGCAATCGACTGCAGGCAGGGTCGCTAATACCCATCAATACCCAGGCGGATGTGTCTGGACGGATTTTAGTACACGTTTAGTACTTCATCATTACAGGTATCGCACCCATTGCAATCGATACTTGTGGCAGCTGGAAATGGAATCATTTATGAGTAATTTCCGTTCCCCTCACACGGTCCAACAGTCGCCTATGCGTGACCTGCTCCCGACGAAGTGCTGACAGCGGGAATAGGCGATGATTTTATCGCGAGTCCCCGACCCGGCTAATCGTAATTCAAAAACCAGCGCGAACATGCTGTTTAGGAGCCATTCGCATAATCGGATATCAATCGAACATTACTGTCGGACGAACACGCGACCGTCGGTTTTATGCGACCATTGTTTTATGATGATTGCGCTTTAATTGAGGGAAAATCAGCGGATACTCGTTGTGGTTCCCGAATACCTGGGCGCACAGTCAACGTCAACGTTTTACGCTCCAGCATGTTTAGTGCCATAGAACAACCGCCATGACCACAACCACTACAAAGCGAACGACCACAATTGACGATGTAATCGGAGACCCGTGACAATCAAACAGCAGGATGTTACACGGCGTAATGCGATCTGGAAAGGGTGATAAAAAGCCTGGTACGATCGGAAAGCGAAACCATCGCGCAAGGGTGGTGCATGGGTATGTGTTCTAACAGCGCAGGAGGTATCCGGCCTGTCTCTCTACACCTTCATTTCTGGCTGGGAACGCAAGTATCGTACCCCTTGTGACTCATTGTGAGGTTGAGGTTTTTACATTTTGCATAAATCATGCCCTCGAAGAGCCGCCGGGCAGCTATGGGGAGAGGGAAACCGTGGCATTGTAATAAGCCACCGTACGTGACGGTTCCGAAATGATGCTACTATGCACACCGCACCAGCGAACCGGCGTCGAACCATAATTTTTCGCGAAAGAGAGAGGGAGAGAGAGAGAGAAAGAGAGACGGGCTACTCCGGAGATCATTTGGCAACAATAAAGCAGAAACACACCGCCCCGGAGACCGGAAATATGCTTCACAACCACCGGAGGCCAACGGCATGAATGAGTGCACAGCATACAGCTCTTGTACCTCCATCGCTTGGCAGCCGCCAAAGTGGCAACCGAAAAGAATAGTGAATGGCCGTTGACGGCGTTCTGTTCGGTAGGTCGTGGTGGGTTCTGAACCGAAACAACCGAGTGGCTTCAGTTGGAAGATGGTGCATGAAGATCGAGCAGTAAAAAAGGTTCTTCACAGATCAACCGCGGTTCTCCGATACGCCTGACGGGGTGTAACGTGCGGCAAGTGCCATCAGAGGAACGTTTGCGGTGTGACGCATGAGTGTCATTCAGTGTGACCGATGCAGAAGAAGTAAGATGTCACACAGCTGTGCCCGCAACGGACATATGGGACAATGTATGTGCGGTTTGGGGGGGAGTAGCTTGAATGTGAATTTAACAAACCGAGGAGAACATGAGGATTGAGCGGTTTGTGAAATATGGAAGCCATAATGTCACCGTTGACGAGTGGCAACGCGAGTGCATTGGGGCTTCCTTCCTGCCTAATGGCTTCGAATGAATTGAAAGCGATTGTGTGGAAAAATCAGAATTCAACATTGAGCTACTAAGCTGTGGTACTAAACTAGCACAATCTAACCGGCGAGCAGTATATCTTCTGCAGGCATCACCACAAGATTTGACCATTTTTGCATGAAAATCAATTATTCAATCAACTGGCAATGCTAAATCGTTTCGTCAAAGAACTTATTCTTATCTCTTCCGAACATTCTCGGATTCAAATTCAAAGAACACATCTCAACACTTTCATCCTCACCAAATCCTTCGCAAAACTGGCGCCAGCATACCACAGAATGTGATTGAATTCCTGCGTTTAGGGCGTCTCCATCGACGTGGTCCCAAGACAAGGTAAGAGGTAGTACACTGTCTCGCAGCGATATCGTGTGAACATCACGTACTCCCGGGATGGCGATAAATCGTTCGCTTCAACAGTGACACGCTGACAGCTTCAGGAATACCGTTCCGGGCCGGCGATTTATTTACGCCGAAGGACAAAAATAAATTTCAATGGCTTTTAAGGTTTAAACATTTCCAGATTGATCCTGATGGGACCTTTTAAGTACAACAGCGCGCAAAAAACCATTTGACAGGCCCGTCCAGAAATAGGACCGTGATGAAGTTCACTTTCCATACAACCGCAGCAACCAACGCTCCTGTTGCTGGCCTGGTTTTACTCCGACGACATCTAGTCACCTGTATTTTCAAACAACGCGCACCCATAGACAGCTGTCAACGATGCACCGCACACCCAACACTACCCAACCCAATATCAGTAACTCCAGTGCTGGAATCCAAGTCGGCGTAACGCATTAGCACCAAACCGTCGGTGCCGTAAATCCAATCTCACCCCGGCATAGGAACGAATCGGATATTGTCTTTTCGGCGAACCTCGAACGAGGGTAAACGAGGGCAAATTTGCACACAATCTTGTTCGAATGTGTCTCTAGTATCAGTTTCAATGATCCGGAAGGGTGCCGCTTGAAACGATTTGCGACGTTCAACCACCATTTGGAATGTCCATGCTGGTGTGTCGGCCTAGAGGAACGAGGCGGAACCGTGTCCATAACTTCCATTTACCTAAAAACCGGTGCTATCCAGCAGAGTATCACAAGCCCGGAAGCTTCGGAACCGTACCCACATCAAAGCTTTTGTCTTTTGACGTGAATATCAGATTGCTTACTTCGTATCTTCGAGCAACGTATGAGCATACTAGCGACCCGTCGGCTCGCTTATCTGTTAAATTGTAATTGGATCTCCAGTTGTACTTCTGATTCTTAGACCACATATTCATTCGAGCGACTAAGTCGATGAATAGTTCCACAAGCGTCAAAAATGCGTAATGTCGCTTTGTCGCTGCGGTTCCCTCCGTTCCTAGACGAAGTTTGCGCCGGTTCTCAAAAACTGTCCCTTATCGGTACTCCTCACGGCCCTTTGCCAACTTCCAATAAACTCATTCTGAAACTGACTTCAAAGATGGCGAACCGCGTCTAAATTTATGCCACAATTAACAGCGTCCAACCGTTAGTTGGCTTACAACTTCTTTGTAGCATTGTGCGTTGTTTCTGCTCCTTCCTTGAGCGGACACGCTTTCAATTCAAATTTTTAATGAGCATCCTCCTACCACAGCAACCACGATCCAGTTCGCGTTATTACACCGTTCCCTGCTCGGACATAACCGAACCGAACGAAAAAAGAGAAAAAAAAAGAAATTTCGTTTTCGTACGATTCCATGACTACCCACGGATGCACTTTTGCTGCACTCGAGCACATCTTTTGGGGCTCGGGCGGAACCCGTCCAGAGCGGACACTCACTGTTAAGTACCCCGGGGTCGCTGGGACTCGCTTATCATGGTCATAATTGTGCCTCGCTCTTCTCATATTTTCCTTTTGCGGTACCCGCAAAGGCACGTCCATCGTTCATCGTTTTCAATCTCCTTCTACTTCTCGCTCGACGTTACCGTTGAACATCTTTTTGTGGTGGTGGGAGGGGAGGGCGAAGGCGCTGGCGAGGTGTTCCTCATTGGGTCAAACCCGCAGAAGTGGGCACGACACGGAAAACAGGTCGAGTATTCCCAAGTTCTCCCCGTTGGCCCAAAACGGCGTCCCTTTTTAGGGGAGTGAAATTGTTTTAATTAATACATTAAAGCGATTCGTGTAATTTTAACGACCCCGAACGATCGAGATGCCTGTTCTGTAGAGATGGTATTAGGGGGGGGGGGGGGGGGGGGGGGGCTGAAACAAATGTGACCCTAATGATACAGTACACCAAGTGATCTGTCTGCTGTTGGTGTGAGGAAGTCCTTGTTTCTCGCTTTCCATTCGCTGCAAACTGGTACAATTACGAAGCTATGCGGGCAGAATCGGTCGGCCTTTCACCGGCACGGGCGGAGTAGATGGTTGTTGGCGGACAGGATGACAAGCGACCCCTTGGTCCCGATGGTGGCACATACCGAAAGCACCGTTATCCGGTCGAGTTTGATCGATTGTGCACTCGGAGCCCACTGACAGGTTGATCTTGCTCTGCCCTTATCGCGATGATGGGGCGTAGGTTTGACCGCGGAGTATGCCCTTCATTTTGGGCAATACATTCCTGCCACGGCCCGCTTCTGTGGGCAGGAAGCATGACCACACCTGGGATCCTGATGTTCCGGCAGGCAATTAAATGATCTCCTCTGTTTCTCTTCATCATCATCGCTGAACTGGCAAAGAAGGTTCGATGCATGAAAAGTTCACTTTGAACACGTTCACACTCTCCGGTTGAACTCTCATCTCCATAGGATTTCGGAGGTTGCTATGATCATTTCATTAGCGCTAGTATGAAATGGAAGTGAGTCAATTTCGGTGTGTCACGAAGTTAAAGCACCTTTGGCGAAGTTAAAGGCAAGTGAACATACCATTTCATGTCCCCGCGGTGATAGGAATTTTGGTTGATTGATCTCCCCAGGTGAAAATATTAAAAGCGGACCCGCAGTGCGCGACAACCGCATGTCCCCTCCCATTCAACCACCCGGAAGAACCGCCAGGAGGGCAAAATAATAGCCTGCCACTTGCACACTTTTACAGCCCCTCTGCTGACGGTTTGACGGGATGCGCCGGGTTGTATGGAGTGTGTTTATGACCGCTCGAAATAACCCCATCATCCTGGCAGAACCTCCACAGCAGGGGCACGGGCGCAGCAGCAGCAGCAGAAGCACCTCCAACGATAACGATTCTGACGCTAAAGGCCAACAAAGGAGATGCGAAAAAAAAATTCGACGAAGGGTAACGATGAAGATACACATTTCTGGCCGCTGGCAGTGCACCTTTGTGGCTCTGGCGTGCGTTCCTTCGCTTCTGCCTTACGGTTGTTGGCGCAAAGGAAGCAAATAGAGGATCGTAACAACGAAATTTAGCTCCCAAATATGATGCGGAGCAGCTCGGACTCGCTTGCAGCCTTAAAATAGAATTTCGAGGGAATTTCGGTTAAAAAAACGTTATTCCACTACCCACTTCCGTCTCCCCCACCCCATACCCCCGACGGAAAGCGATGGAGGACGAGATCCTGGAGGTTGGATAATTATTGTTATCCCCGTCTTTGACCCACCCAGTGTTTTTTTTTTTTTGCGCCAACACCGTCCCCTTGTGTAGCACAAGCAGAGCAACGTGGAAATATGATTTCAGTTTAATGAATTTTCGAATTGCCGCTCAACACTCGCCCCTGAAATCCATCAACATTTGGAATGAAAGTGTTATTGTGCTCTGCTTGTTGTTTTTTTATGGCGAGAGTTTCACTGTAGAGCAGTGGCTGTTTTTGAGATCCAGTTCATTTGCGGTGTTGGTCGTTCGGTTGTACAATGTTTGAAATGAAAATATTATCCATCCAAACACCGCCACACCCAACCAGTTGTTTGTGGTTCTGTCGCTGCTGAAGCAAAAAGTTAAATTTAACAGGTCGATCAGAACGGTCACCCTAGAGAGCAATGTGTGTATTTGTTTTATCGAATTCATATTTACACTCGATTTAAACTAATTTTCAACAGTTTCCCAATCTAAATATTAAACCTATGCATGCTGTTCCCGTGGCGCGTCTCTCGGGATTTCAATTCATTTCCCATTGTTTCCCGCATTGCTTACCCATCCAGGGAGCGATGTTAAATGAATTCGCTGCGCAATATCGGATCCGCATCGAAGTCGCATCAAGCCACCGAAAACATACCCGTTATTGGGCCCGATTCGATTGAGCGTCGGTGAGCATGTGCTATCATGCCGGCGTGTTGCTAATCTGATTGCTTATCCCCACCCGGATGGATTCAACCCCGATCAGCTTCCGAAATAATAATTGAGCCTCAGATAGCCCTGACCTGACCCGTTGCGTGAAAGGGTTGCCCGTTGCGGGAAAGGGTGAAATGGATTCATCCGAAATAGCTCCGGAAAGCCGAAGCCACCAAAACCCCAAAATCAATATTGGGATTGTGAAGTTCGGTGCTCAGTGGTTCAAGCGCTAGCGAGCCGAAGCTTTTGCTGATTTGGAACTTTTTTTATTTGTTCTTTTGCATGATGCAGATCGAATAACGAGCAGCTCGAGTCGGGAAAATTTAATAAAACAAAGTATGGAAAGGGCATGGGGTGTATGGAATCCCGAATGATGTTGACCCCATTGGCCAGGACTAGCGGAACGAAGCAGTTTTTACAATGTAATAACGAGAGCACACTACAAAATGAAATCCAACGCAATCTTCACTCTATCCGGGCCGCGATTTGCTTACCAAAGGTGGTAGCTTGCCATCACTGATGGCTGATTGGTCCCGGTAATAAATCAGAAAACAAGCGATTGCACGAACCATATCTCTCCACCCCAGGAAAGCAATAAAAGGCGTTCACTCAGTTGCTGTAGTCTGCTCTGGCCACTCCGGGATGATGGATAACTACCGTGAAAACCCCTGGAAAGCAAATGGCCAAGAGGACAAACAAAAACGACCAAATCATATTTTCCACAAAACCGGGATGATGATAATGCAAATATGGCCCACTGGACACGGACTTCCGGGAAGCAATGCCATTACCCGGGGATATTCCAGGCGTACGCACAGCTGTTCCGTGGCATCTCCTGTCAGCAACGAACACGAACGTAACCTACCCAAGGGAGATCCTTGCGCAAAAAGCGGGAAACATGAATGGCCTCTGTCTGTGTGTCTGTGAGTGTGAGTGTGTGTGTGTGTGTATGTGTGTGTGCAGCAGTATAGTTTAATTTATGTAGCTCCGGTTTCAGCCCGCTTCTGGGATTCGAAATCGGAAGCATATTGAGCCCGCGCCTAGCGTCAGCTTGTGTTTCCTCTTGCTGGTTTGATAAAATCCCGGAAACCATCGTGACCATGTTTGAAACAAAAGAAGTATTTATCACAGAGGCGAGAGGCACTTTATCGGATCCCTTCGGTTCAGGCTGGCAGCATCTTATGAAAGCCCTCATGGTGATAACACGATGTCCAGAAAGTGTGAGGGAACGGGATCCGTTTGGGTCTTCCGTTTCAACCCGCAAGAAACCAAACCAATCATTGGCTGTGGCCAGCACGCCAAAACTCCATCATTCACAGCTGGATGATGGATGAGCAGCGAACCATTTGGATGCCGTTTTTAAACAATTTTCCAACCAGTTTCCTTGATAAATTGTTATTAGACTTGAGGAACGCACTCGACGTTCTTGCCATGCCATGTACGAAACGCAGAAAGGGACCTTCTTTCGAATGCCACGTAGCCGATCCTACGTGAGGCGAGAGGTAAAAACGTCAGCCACAATCATGCCCAATTGTTTTTTCGAGTGCAATTTCGTGGCCCGCCGGCTACGAAACTGGCGAACCAATTTTCAGCAGACCGCCCCATGCAGCCGCGCAGAGCAGCAGCAGCGCCCAATTCCGATAAGAGATCTCGTCGCTCGCCGACCGCACTCGTTGCGGTGATGATAGCATTTAGGTACATGCAAGCTGCACATTTTCGGCTCGCAGCTACTGATTGCGAGGTGCTGCTGCTGCTGAGAGCCAAGACGACAATCACGCAATCAGCAGCCAGAATTCTCAAGGTTTCTCTGCCTTTCGCTTCTCGTTCTTTTCATTTTTTGGACACGGGACACTAGGCGAAGCCCAGCGAAGAAGATTCGTCCGTTGATTCGTGGCCTGCACATCTTCTGAGTGTTCGGTTAAACTACGTTACGAACCATGTCCCCGGCGAACAGCTCACCTGGAAGGATTTGTAGGTTAGATTGAATTAACAGTTGAGCTGGGTGGTTAGCTTGCTTCTGCTGCTGCTGGTGCTCGTGATGCTGCTGCTACTCCTCATACGCTCCAGGTGATGCAGATAATCTTTGGAAATTATTCCTGTAAACTCCTTAATTTATATGCTATCCTGATGCGCATCTCGTGAAATTGTTCTTCCCCGTGCACTTACTGGTTGGGTTATGCTGTTGGATTGCGAAATATTTTAGATACAGAATCGTCCTTAAACCGGTCGAATAATCACTTCCAAACCGGTTTCTTTATTGTAATCTACAAAAACGAAGCCTATTGCGCTCGAAGTATAAAGTGCCTCCGGTTACGAACGAATTGGCTCAAATTGCGGGCAAACTTTTTGAATGAAAGCACCATTCGGCCACGGTTGAATGGCACCGATTTGCGGCGAGAGGAATGACAAGGAACGTGAATGGCAAACGCTTTCTGGTGAGACTGTGAGACCACGGTTATATGATGCATAAGGACACGGATGAGGACACAACTGCACATCATACACAAACTCGAGTGCTCAAAATCGAAATGGGATTAAGTACGATGCACGAAGAAGCGAGCTCGGTTGGCCGTGAGGGAATGCCATTAGACGAGCAATGTTGTGCAGCGAGCAGCGAGTTCTACAGTTGCGAGCATCCCAATCCTGTGTCGGTCTATTTTTCAACAGCTCAAGGACGCCTTGAGTCCAACACTTCCTGTTCCGATCCAGCTCGAGCTCGGTTTGTTTCAATTTAATCCACATGTTCTCGGTGTAAACGGCAAACGTCCTGTAACTGATGGTCTACCTTCCTCTCGGGGCTCACAGGTGGATAATAAATGTTCTTTTAATGTGAAATTTTAATCTGTGGCTACCATCAATGCGGTGCGCGTATGTGTGCCGATAATGAGAGCAGCTTAACTCATTCCATCCTTCGTTCGCTCGCGTACTAATTAAAACGTAATGTTAAGCTTCGCTAATGGGCTTTACGTTTTTGAACCATTTCGCGTTACAATGTCGTTACAACTGGGTACATCTCGGGATGCGCTACATGCTGATGTGAGACTAAGTAATCCTGTACAAGATACAGGGATTGAGAGTCTGCATTGATCTCATTACATTCCTGATGTTGGATCGGAGGTAGTTTTCATATCGTATTGCTATTTGTAACACTTGAATTATGGTTTATGATCAGTTTTAAGCGGATAATCCGCAATGTTTTATGTTATCGTTAAGTGTGATAGACTCGTAGTTTTGCTAAATCTTCGATCATAAACATCAGCAGTGGTTCACGGTCGTAACTTGAATCCAGAATCGAAGATTTACGTTATCTTGAGTAAATAGTTTCCGAATGAAAAAAACGTACTTCCGATTATTTGGCTTCTGCTTCACCTTCTTCTTCATTCCTCTTCATTCGTAGCTCGATACCGTTCGCAACCATAGCTGGTGGCAACCAAAATCCATTAGTGGTTAACCCCGACTCTACATCCGGCTTGTCCGGTGCCTGTAACCGGTAACCAAATATCCCGCACGCGCTCCCTTCCAATAGTGTTTTCCAAGGGTTCATTTCGCTGTTTTCATGGTTTTTCCTCGAATTTTCCTTCCATTTGGCACGGACTACGACACGGTATTCAGATACAGCGGAATACGGAAAGGCTGTGGCCAAAAGACATCAGTTAGTACAAATAGTGCCCTATCGTATCCATTACCCCACAGAAGCATTAGTCAGCTTTATGCAATCAGATGGTAGCCTTTCGCCTGGATTCCAAACATTCGCTCTATCGTGGAAAGTGGTGGTTGCAATTTAACCTACCCTAAAGTGAAGTATGTTGTCGATTCGGAATCCATCGGAGAGAGCGCTGGGATAACGGAATGCACCAGATTTAACTCTAGAAAAAAAAAAACAGCAAATCCTCCCGATCACAAACAAGTTAAATTCTTTCGAAACGCCATTGCACAATTTGCGAATGTGCGAAATACTACGGAAAACAACGGAATCAATTATGCCTTGAAGCAATCCGTTCTAATGGACATCGCACCGTGTAATGAAGCACAGAACGAATAGGCCACTAGTTGATCCCCCGGGGCAACCATTCGAACCACAACCGTCATTATTGCACACCGTCTGGTTTTTCTGCTAGACAATTATTGACAGTTACCCACTCGATGCTGCTGTTTCATTTTTAATCATCGTAATTTAAGATCAAAGTCGCTCGGTCACCATTGCTGCCGTCGACGGTGGCCAGCGCTGCAATCACGCCAATTCATTTGGCACCATCCGAACCATCCGAACCATCAGAGGGACGTGATGCTGTGAAGTTAACGCCACCTAAAAATGTCGGTTGATACTGGAAAGAAACCACCTTTTCGAATATACATAAATGGTAGACGGCATAGTACTGTACTCATTCAAATATTTAGTGAACACAAAGGACAATCCATTCAATTTCATTTACAGTTATCTCAATGTACTTAGCCATAACACCAGCTACAATAAAAAAAAAACACCGCAGAATAAGACGTTTGGCAGAGAATTTCTAAACCAAACAGTTTCACATAAACCCTGCACACCTCCCCCATCTCTGCGCCTCAGCGTAATTTGGTCTCGAAGTTTTCCGATAGCCAACGGGTATAGGTTTTCGCAACGACCAGCGTCTTCGCATCAATAAGAAACTTTTCTTACCACCTGCTGTGGTTCCTGGTGTAGAACGATGTAGAGGATATTTTATGACGAACAAATTTGTTTTTGGACCTCACGGCCGTGGCAAGAAGTTGAACGACTTGAACGTAGGCCCAGAGAAGGATATCGAATCCGGAAGCTTATACTCAAAACCACATCCGACAAGCCCCTTCTACTATTGAGAGGAGGGCGTGCACGGTGAAAGTTAGCTTGTATTCAACGGCTTGTTTCGTAATGCTGGTTTTCCTTTTTCCCGACGCGATCGAGAAGCACAACAATCGAAAAGTTCTCGCTTCCTTGGGCACGAAATGAGGCAAATAAACGGAACGGAAAACATTACATTGACCTGTTGAGCGAGGAGGCATACACATTACAAAACATAACGAATACGACCCATTTCGATCATTTCTCAGAATTATCCAATGTTTCGAGCGGTTCGTTGGCCTGTTGCATCGCGGGAACAGGGAAGAAAACTTTGCCAACCAACAAGCAACCAAATCAGGGACGCTCGCTACGGTTGAAGGACATGTTTTCATCGTACCAAGCCCACAACACGTGAACCTCGCTGGTGGCAAACTTTTCCCGTACAATATCACTCGCTCTTTAGTACCACGATGTGTGAGGCCTTTCAACCGTACGCTGCGTAACAGAAATTTATTTTCTGCCACTTTCTGCTGAATGCGTTGGTGCAATTATTGGAAAACTTTTTTCCCCTTTTCAAACGAATCGTGTTGCCTAATACAAGGATTGTTCATGTGTAGCGGAAAGGAGAACGACGGAGCGTGAAAAACAAGTTATCAAACGATGTTCGACCATCGCCAAGGCAAGCTAAATATATAGGATGACAAAACCGACGAGTGGGTTATTCTTTAATACATGAGGGTAAAATATAAACGTATCCTTTAAGGCGTTTTGTGACGCCTTAAAATGGAGCTCCTTTTGATGGCTAATCTCAGATATCTTAGATCTCAAATTGGGTGAACTATTTTGCAGAAGATGTTAGTTTGCTAGCATCGCTAAAAGAGCAATTAGCTTTGCTTTAACGGCGCCCTCCTCCCCCCTCCTAGAGCCCTGTTAATAATGACGGAACCTTAAATCTAATCGGCGTACTGGGCATACCTCGTGTTTAATATGGGTCACATTAACAGCTCAATCTGAAGACTTTCTGGGACGTTACAAACGAGCTAGGGGAGCAAGAACCCAATTACAGGACACAGTTTTCCAAAACACGAAACTCTCATTCCCACTTCAGTCGAAGTATCAAATTGGTTCACCTTGTTCAATCGAAACGTGCAGAAGTCCGATATACGATGCCGCTGAATTGAAAACTTGATTGCCTTCCAACCCTGGACTGTACGTTGTTACGTTTCATGATTAGATTTTTCCCGGGATTCATCGATTGGATGCACTTTGCTGCGTTTCATCGGTACTTCCGATGCAGCACATTCATTATGGATGCGACATTTCATTACGGTTTTGTTTTTTCTGCGAAACCCCCGAATTCCAGTCACACTTACCCTTTCCTCTTCTTTTTCCTCGTTTTCAGGATTGTCACGGCTCGAAGGATAACCACCACATGCCGGTTCAGGATGATACGCAGAACTATCACATCGAAAGCGGATTCCAGAACCTGACCCATACCAGCGTTACATTCCGGAGGGCGCTAGAGACCTGCGATCCTCATGACATAATTATTGGTGTAAGTATCCCGGTACGAGATTCGAAACGTGGTTGTTGTGAAACGTGGTCTCGTGTCTGCGTGATTAACGTCATCAAGCTCCGAATGGCAAGGGTATAAAATCTCCATTGCTATGCTATGCTCCATTTTCATAGCTTCTCATGACTCATCGTTACGTTCGCCAGACGAGGGTAGAGAAAATAACGCGTTTAAACACACAGCACACGGAGTATTACTGCCTAAAGAGGTTCGCCAACAGCTGAGAAGCTGGTACAGTGCCCACATTGCTTTGTCGCTCCATTGCACGGCACTGTGTGTGGACAGTGTGAACTAGTAGCGAATATGTTTTTAAAGTATCTTCACATTTCAAGTATTACATTTCCAGTTAGCTCGCCATACCCTCAGTCTTTCGAGTTTAGAGCATCTTATCGCTATAGTCGGATTCTAGTGGTTGCTGCTGCCACTGCATAAAGTAGATAGAGAGAAGGAGCCACATTATACACTTGTCTTCAGCGCACCGCACAGTTTTTGCTGTAGTGTCCTGTTTAAAAATGCCATGAATAGTGTCATTCCATCGGGAATAGTGGTGGTGTAGTCACGCGCCATTAGAGCGGACAGTAAACCGGCATTCCATTGCTACGAGTTTTACTCTCCAGAGGAATGCCGCTCTATGTTACATATCCACGTGTGCTTTTAATGTGAATTGCTGAATAGGGAAAACCGCCCGTTATACTTGCCTGTTTAAGAATACACTCATCTACTTTGTTACTTTAGTGGGATAGCATCTTTAAGTGAAGGGAAACGAAATTTGGCTAAAGATAAATACCTTACAATAAAGTTAAAGACCTTACCGCACAACTTCATTCGGTAACCTTTGGCCGACGAACTCTAATTAAATATCATCAAGAAAAGACAGCAAAGCCAGCCCTTTTCGTGCAGACCAAGGCACATGACACGCTCTAGCAGGAGCATACTGCTAACGGTTCAAACGTCCAAACAGTCCCTTGAGGACATCCACAACAATTAGTATTTTCTAGAGAAATGAACTACCTCACTTCGCAACAGCATTCTGCGGGTCGCATCCTACGTAAAAATAGCAATTAGTGATCCATTCTTAGCTTGAGCAACGGCGGTACTGAAGCTGAAGAACTTTCGGTTCGCCATACTCCCATTGTCCTCCTACTGGCTGGCTCTTTTTTCATTTTGTTTCCCAAAACATCATATTCCCTTTTCCCCTTTTGAAGTCAATTTGCGTTTCGTTATGCTCAGCACAACGCGTTTAACCTGTTGCCACCCCTTAACAATCTACCATTCTAACTTGTTGCTTGCTTCCCTGTTGGTCGACCAAAAGTGTCTGCACAATTAAAAAAACATTGGGCTTCTTTCCATAAAACGAGTAGCGTTTCTCAGGAAGGAAGGTCAATGGACAGAAGCAAAGGTGAGGAAAATTAAAAGTTTTCCTTCCTGGAGTTTTCCTCCGCATAATTATAAGACGAGCAGACTCATTCAGCAAACACGCAGTGGCACCACTGTCGGTCGTCGCATCTTTGTACAGCTTTTGGAATTTAAGATCTAATTTACTCTGCATAAAGTTGCTTTAAAAGCAAGTATGAGAAGATATAATGATAGCTAAGAACTAGTGGCACTGTGATTAGCGCTTGTTGTAGCCTACCGTTCACTCTGAACTGTTCTAATATCCATTCATTCTAGTTAATCAAAATGTTATCTTGTTGTCTATTGCAGGCCGATACGATGAAGGTGCTGTGGTCGTACGGTGATCGGGATCCAGTAGCCGGCAGCTTGAAAGGACACAGCAAAAATCGTGGGGCTCGCTCGATCCACTTTCTCGGACCGCAGTTCCGGCGACCAACGGATCAGCGAGAAGATCTGCGCCAGTGGGACGTAACGGTGAAGAACGTCTCCATCGACGCCAGCATGGACACGCTGTACTGGTGCAAAATCCTGAAGGCGCCAACGTTGCGCGAGAAACACCACATCATCGGCTACGAGGCGCTGCTGACTAAGGAAAGGTAACAGAGACGCATCTAATAGAAAGAAAAACATATTTGCATAAGGCGCGCGAGTGGATAAATTAAGTGATAAATTATCAAAGCAGGCTCGGAAGATTGCTCTGCCCGATAGCTAACTTGGTTCGCGGGTGTATACTGCGTCCAGCCTACGTTAGCGTTTTTCAATTTGTCTCCTGATTATCGCAGATGGTCGCGTGCGGTTGACTCTGTCGCCTGCAGAACGAACAGTCAGATCCGTTCAGATGTTATCAGTAGTTGAAGAGGAGCTAGGGTTCCCCGGGTGGAACACCGTTGAATTGTGAATTTGGGGATTTGTTCCGTATGCCTTTTATCTAAACTCGATCTCAATTTTGCGCTGTTCCAAACTAGCACAGCATGTTTATCAAATCTTTAAATCCCACCGGTACCACCAGCTTCGTCCCGCTTTTTACTGCGATTCATAGCTAGCGGAATTAGCATAAATTATGGCTATAGAACTGATGCTGAAATCTGATAATTGATTCTCTATTATCTGCAGTGCACAAGTAATCTAACAAAAAATAGCAATTGGGGTAGGGTGAAAGTTCAACAGATGCGACGTGGAAACAAGCAAACAGTCGACAGGAACAGTAGTGTCAAAGGTCAATCGAGTGGCACCAAAAGTACGCCCAGAGGACCGCTAGCCAAACCATTCTAACCTAGTGCTCTTCTCTTATTTCCATTATCTTTGCAGCTCAACGAAACAACCGCTCGTGCACCATATGACACTATTCGAGTGTTCCACCAACTCGTACCCCGGTTCCGATCCCAACTCCTGGGACGTATGGGTCAAGAGCAGCGGTGCCGTATGTAACAGCAATCTGCTGACACCACGCGACTGGGATTCGTGCATCACCCCCGTTGCGACGTGGGGTGTCGGTGCATCCGGTCAGTTTCTTCCCGAGCACATCGGTATCCCGATTGGGGGCGATAAGGGTGCGGCCCGGTACTACATGCTCGAGGTGCACTACGACAATCCGCGTGCGAAACGGGTACTGGATCACTCCGGCTTCCGGATTCACTACACGCGTCATGTCCGGCGCCACGATGCCGGTATGATGATTTCGGGTGTGTCCGTTTCGGATACGCAAATGATACCGCCCGGCCAAAAGCTGTACCGGAACGTCGGTATCTGTGGACCGTCCTGCACCGGTGCCGTGTTTCCAGAGATCGGTATTAACATTGTATCGGCCGCTCTGCACTCGCACGTAGCCGGTCGAAAGATGAGCCTGCGGCATGTGCGCGAAGGCAAGGAGCTACCCCGGATCGTCGAAGACGATAACTACAATCACAACTTCCAGCAGATCCGTCAGCTGGAGAACGAAACCAATGTGCTGCCCGGAGACTATCTGATTACGGATTGTGCTTATGAGGTAAAGACAACGCCTGGTTGACGAATGGTGCTAATATTTGATTTAAAACTTTCTCCTTTAAACATTGTCTTTCCAGACCGTTGGCCGAAGGCGACCGACGCTGGGCGGATACTCGACGAAGCAAGAAATGTGCCTTTCGTTCATCACGTACTACCCAAAGATCGAGCTGGCCGGTTGCTACAGTATGACGCCAGTGAAGGAGTTTTTCGAAACGTTCGGCGTGTTCCAGTTCTACGCGATGAACATGACGGACGTAGAGAATCTGTTCCTCTACAACGGCAACATCCTGGATCTGCTGCCGACGACGATCTTCCCGAACTTTGCGCCCGGTGGCGAGGTGGACGACGAGCAGAACCAGCTCGCCATACGGGCACTCCAGAATGCCCGGGAGTACAGCATTGTCGAGGAGGAGGAAGATGTCCTATACCGGGAATCAATCCTCAATCGGCTAATCATTTCTGATCCGGTCGAGTTTCACGATCGTACTTTTTTGTCACACCTGAACCAACTGCCATGGTCGGAACCACTGTTCACGCGGCGCGTGGAACAGAGCATACTTACGGGCAAGCACATGACCTTCTGCCGTGTGTCCAGCGATTCTATCTCAGTGGTAAGTCCAGGCGTCAGTGTCTATTATGCTCGAAGCTCACCTTTCGTTTTCTCTATTCCCAACAGGCTTCGGAAATATTCAAATACCCTACCTTCGATACGTTCGTGAAAGCTCCCAGTCAGTGTCCGTACCATCTGTTTATGGACCTCTCGAACCATCACCACTCCTCCTCCACCGCACACCGGCGTATGTCCAGCACGAAGTTACTCATCCTGGCTTTGCTTATCCTGTATCGACGGTTAAGTCACGCGCATACACTCTAATGCCCCCGATGGAATAGGTCCTCTGTAAGAGGAGCTCAGTACGAGGCCAAGTTTAATCGAGGAAACGTACCGGGCTGCCGCACATGCTGTGTTTTTTCATAAGTCTCCTCCATCGTCCATGGCTTATTTATTATCCCAGCCCCAACCCAAGACCCATCTTATCGACATTCCCCATCCTGAGGATCTTCTGTTTGCCGTGACGATCGTCAAACTCGTCTCTTTAGGATCTAAGTTATAACATAAGCTCTCGGCCGACGCACAATGACTCCTAATTTATTTCCAGCACTCTTCTTCGGAGTGCATCGGCTCTATCGCTTCTTGCGCTACTACTACCTGCGCCTTCTAATGACCTGTAGTGTCTGTGTAGTCCATCGAGTCATACACCAGAAAGCGGTGTCGTTGAATCGTTAAACAGTTAGGTCGTGGCTATTGACGAACCGAAACTATCCATCGAACGGAAAAGTACGGTGCGAGGGCTGCAGTGAACGAGTAGAAATGCCAAAGTGTACGTATCGTCCTTGAACTTCTGACCCGTTTTGGGTTTTGGAATTTTGAAGCGAACGAACGAAGTATGTTTAAATGCTCTTAGGCCACCTCGGGTACGTTAATGTACACCACGTGTACAACGAGCCGTGGCCACGAACGGACGCTTAGTCCTAAGGAGTGTCCTAAGATAGCTTGTAGGATAGTGTAAGTTCTAGGAATTTGGTCAATGTAACGAAGAGGCCAAACCGGTAAATGTACAATAACGATTACTACCGAATATGGAATAAAGCTTGCACAACATAGTTTGAAATAACTGAATTTGAACGAAATAATGAGAAAAGGTATTAATCGCGGAAATCTCGCGGTTTTCCATTTTCACGGTTGGTTTTTTAACACGGAAAATCCGGAAAATCTGCGGCAACTCAAGCGCGCTTCAGATTCAACCCGGCTTTAACGCAGACTTCATAAAATCATTGTTTGTTGTGATTTTCTTCTTCTTCTTGTTCGGAGTTTAAAAATTCGTAAATTCGTGGAAGTTTCTGCAGATTTTTGTACTTTTCCCGGCGTGAAAAGATCAAATTAACTTTTTTATTGAACCAGCGGTTGACTGGAAATGGATCTCTTGAAACCCCGGACGGTGCCCCTGTCGGAGGAGACGATATTGTGGTTCGAATTTCTTCTAAAACCCGCTCTCCTCACAAAACACCTTAGTAAACCGAACCCCGGTGAGTAGCGAAAGCCGTATCGCGATCTTCCATGATCATCACACAACGGTTGTCGTTGTAGATCCCTCACCCACCGCGTTGATCACGCAGTTTCTCTCCATCGTGCCGGAGGGCCAAAACCCGCACGAACCCAGTAGCGTCCCCACGCCGACTGCCGGAGACCCTCCCGAAACAGCCGGTAAACTAATGCCACCGTCCGATGGACTGCGATACACGAAAAAGCAGCTTGCCCTCAAGATACTGGCCCTGAAAGTGGCCGCCTTTATTCGGTGGGATTTGGATCAGCTTGAGCGCAGCCTTCCCGTGGCTCGCCAGGTGCAGTTGTTAGGGGATTTATGCAGTATCATGGCCGGTAAGATGGTCGTATTGCCGCTGTCCCTCGTGCACGAACCACCGTCTGCCGGTGCGGATGGATCCAAGCACGCTCTGACGTTCGCTCTCACACTCTACCATCGCTGGGTGCTGCGAGCTCAGGTGCTACGTGCGGCCGCTATCAAAACCGCCAAACCTTTCGTCGGTCATTCGTAAGTGTATCCTCGCCTTTTCTTTAATGGTGCAACCGTGCTTAATTGTCTTTGTTCTACCGCAGTCAATCGGTTCCAGATCCGGCGGCGTTTACCCTACGCGATGAGTCCTCCTTGTCGGCACTGGAGCCCTTCACACAGCACAGTATCGACTTTCTAACGCAGCTGGTGCAGGAACCGCAAGCATTTCGCGTCCTCACGTACGATTCTTTCGTTCCGCTCGATGCGAACGCGGGCAGTATGCAGCAGCGGTTCGACGCTGCCCTTGCCATCCGACCCTGTGAACTGCGGACGCAGATACACTACGATCTCTGCATGTATTATCTGTACGTGCAGCGGTACGAGCTAGCACGACAGAACGTCTTGCTGTGTAAGGAGAACTTTACCGAGTGGCAACGGGAAATCGAACCGGACGGTTCACGTGCCCTATACTGTACGGTCGATGTGGATGCGCTTCAGGCGTATCTGCTAGCGTGCGGTGTTACCGGTGAACCGGATGGGCTGCTACAGCGACTGCATGAATCCATCCTGAACCACTACTCCGACATCGTGGTCATCCTGAAGGAAGACAACATTCGGCGCGAAATCCCGATGACCCAACGGAAGCTGCTCGAGCTTAACATCGAGGGCTACAATGCGATCGGTAGCACGGACGGTAATCCGGTCGAGCAGAAGGAACTCGAACTAGCTGTTGTGGCGCTCAACATCATCCGGTACGTGATGGATGGCGAGAACATACTGAGTTGCAATGTGGCGCTCCAAAAGTACAAACACCAACAGGCGAAGCTGATCGAGTCACTGTTCCAGTACGCGGACGAACAGTTTAATCAGTTCGGACAGGCAGATCAAGCGCTATTGCGTCGCTACTTCTTCGGTCTCGTAACGTTATACGGTGCTGAACTTGGAAATGCCATCGAGGGTTTTGTGCGCACGTACCCGAAGATAGTGTCAGAGCAGGAGCTGCAGGACTATCGGCAGCAGCGGTCCGAGCCCGATACGCAGCTGTCCGGAATTGCGGTGCAGAGCGATTGGATCATTCCGGAAACAAAAAGTAAGAAAGGGTGAGGGAGAGTACAGTGAAGATCGCCTGTTCATGTTCATTGCTCTTTTCAGATGTCCGGCTAGAGGTAGGCCAGCTAGAGCGACAGCTCATCTCCTGTACCTCGGCCAGTGCGGTCCGCAAACTACTGGTTAAGCTGGCCGGTACGAATCCTTCGAAACCACTGTTCACCATTAACCCCAGCTGGACGGTACCGTATGCGCTCGAGCAGATCCTGATTCCTCTGCAGCGGGGCTTCCTACAGGACTTTGCGTACATTCTAATTGGTAAGGCACGTGAGTTAACCGCACGCAAGGACTACAGTACGGCCGTAACGTTACTAACCGTGCTGAAGAACGAAACGCAGCGTCCTGAGTTGGCTGGCAATCCGCTCGTCACCAAGCTCGGCAAGATGGTGGCCTGGGAGGGGGTACTGGTCCAGGTGCAGCAGGTGCTAGAAGAGTGGCCCCGTAAGCCGACCGATCAGCAGGCACTGATACGCAGCTGTAAACAGTGCCTGAACACGCTGCTTGCCAGTGGTACTGGGGAACTGGTTCCGCATGGTAAGGTGGTCGAACACTGTGCTGCTCTGCTGCTGAACTGTAACGAATGGAATTCGTTGCAACTGCAACCGGATAAGCGATACCCGGGGCTGGAGCTGTGCTCGGCCTTGGCCCAAGCATTCCTGGACATCGAGAAGTTCAAGGGCACAAAGAAGACGAGCCGTGAAGCCTGGGAGCTGGTGCTGCCCATGTTTCTCAATCCGCCGGGGTCAAGACAGCGACAGCTACCCTCAGACGGGCCACTGGTACAGTTGATCGTGAAACTGCGCGATCCACTCGTTATTTCGCTGTTGCTTTCGCTACTCTCGCGGATACACAACATATTGAAGGATGAAACAAATCTGGACATTAGCGCCGAGTACCTATTCCTGTGGCCTACTAATCTGAACAATACCTCGATCTACAACCTGAAGCTGGTATCCGAAGCACTGCATCTGCTGCTCAACCAGGCGCTCCGCTACTACCCGAACAACATCCCGTGGATTAAGTTGAAAGGTGATCTGGAGTACGTGAGCAACAATCACGAGGCCGCCATGCGCTGCTATGTTACAGTGCTAATCTCCGGTACCGAGTACTGTACAGTGCATGCGCAGCGGCCACTACTAGACGATGTGCTTGTTCGGCGTATGATCAAGTGCAGCTCGAACCTGGGTTGCTTTGTGCAGGCCGCCGTCATGTGTCAGTTCTTCGACGAACCGGACTATGGGCTCGCATTTAAGAGTATTAGCGAGAAAGCGGCTAATAGTGCAGACGCGATGGATTCGTATTATAGCTGCATCTGGGATCCAACGCTGCTCGAGTTCATCGTCAACTGGCACCAGAAGAAGGGCGAGCATATGCGCCGGCTGCAGGCCGTACGTATCCGCAGTCATCGTCTACCACGATTCCGGTGATACATGATGCATTATTTGTCCTGTTCCTCTTTTCCAGAGCTCGTTCCTTGCGCAGCTGGAGCTGAACGCGAACAGTAACGATGAGATCAAGCGAGAGGCCGCTGCCGTACGGAAGAACCGCTTTCTACGATCACTCGCCAAGCAGTACATGTGCTAACAGGGAAAGGAAAGCGAAAGAGGACAGTTTATACGGAATCTATTCTTTTTATTATTATATAAATCCGATAACTCATTGCTTATCAATAGCGATTTGGTGAACCTTATTTGGGCTTTCTACCTCGAGGTGTTGCTGTTTTAGCTTTCTTTGCGGCCGACCCAACAAGTGGTTTCTTGTCCTCTTGCTTCCGTTTCGGTGTCGCGGATCCGGCCGTCGATGGAAGTACCTTGAAGAACGAATCCAACCGTCCCTGGGTGGCGCTGGTTTTCGTTTTCAGTATTTTCTTCGCTCCCGCCCGGATACGATCCTCGTTAAACTGCCGATCACCGCACAGGTACTTCACCAATCCCTCCTCGTCCGGTTCGCTCCACTTGAGTTCGATTTCGGCCGCATCGGCCACTTCCGGTTCCTTGAACAGACGACGCGCCTGCTGATAGTTCCAATCCTCTGGCACCACGTACTTACTCTTGTCCAGATGTTCCAGTATCTGCTCGATCGAGCGGTGCTTGTTGATCAGTTCGATCGCCTTCTTCGGGCCGATTCCCCGGATTGTATCGCAGTAGTCGCACCCGAGCAGGATGCACATATCGATAAACTCGTCCGCCGTCAGCTCGAACCCCTTCAGTACCTTCTCGTAGTGGAACTCTTGTACCGGCATTTTTCGGGCTTCGCTGAAGGTAAGGTGGCGCAGCAGGATGTTGGAACCGAACGTGAGCGCATCCATGTCTTCGGTTGCAGTCGCGTACACCTTGCCCGCCTTAACCAGGGCCGCACACTGGGCTTCCGCTTCGCACGGTGCCTCCACATACGGCACACCCATCAGCCGGAGCAGCTCTTTCGCCTCGTTCGCGTGCTGTTTCGTGACCTTCACCAGCCGGCGGTTGAATTTTTCGATGTCCTCGACCGCACCCGCCTCGGTTGCCTTATCCAGTGCTTTCTGTGCTTCCTCACGACGCTCGGCACGCTTGTTCAGCTCGCCGCTCTTCAGTTCCGGCGGTTTTCCGTCGAAGACGTACACCGGCTTGATGCCGTTCTCGAGCAGCCGGATCGTGCGGTAGAAGGTGCCCATCAAGTGCGAGGTCGTCTCTCCGTCCACCGACGTCAGCTGAGCCCCTTCAGCGCGCACCGCAATCAGAAACTGGTACAAGCACATCGAGGCGTCGATCGCGACTTTACGACCTTTTTGGAGGAATCAAAACGACGGAAATTAATTCGATGACGATTCGCTCCGTGGGTTTTGCTTACGCACCGAAGAACGTCTTGATTTCCCCCTCCTTAACGGCGAACGGGGCCACATCGGCGATCAACTGCGAAAGTCCTTTAATTCCCATGATGAAACTGGCGGCGTGTCCTGGCGGAGTCCTTTGAAGAGTAAACAATTTTTTGCGCCCTTTCGCGTTGACAGCCCGTCCGTCTGACAGCTCACTGACAGAAAAGAAAAAAAACATTTTTTGCCGCCGCGCTGTCAAACACGTAAATGTTTATCTCGCTTCGGGAAACGCAGCAGAATTTGTGGAAATTTTGATACCGCGGCACCGCGCAAATCATGTCGGCCAACGCCGATGAGGAGAAGAAGCTGTCGAAAATGGTAGGTTCGCGTTCTGTGCGGTGTCCGGGACGCCGGAAAGTGCGCGGCAAATTTCCAGCGAGCCCGCGGGTGTTGGTGCTTCCATCTTGGCTTCACGGGGGAACGCGCTTCACAGGGAGGGCGGGGGGAGGGGTGACGACGACGCACGGAAGAGTCCCGAGAATCCCGTGCCACGGTGTCGCTTTTCCCGTATTCGGACGAAACGAAAAGCAACGCCAGCTGCGAGCATAATGGCGGTGGCTACTTTCCGAGAAAAGTGTGAAATTTTTTTGTGTTTTTTTGTTGATTCCGTTATCGGGGATCCTCCGGAATTCCGGGATGCGGACCGTGCGATAGAAGAGTGCGGCGTGTGGTGGCAACGACGGTAGTGAGAAAGAGAGGTCGCTACCTTCGCGCGAAGTGAAAGCGCATTCGTTTAGCAGGCGGGGATGGCGTCGCCGAGGTTTTCCTACTTGACTAAATAAGTTGGCTTGGCGGGGTGCGGGCACAACTTTCGACATATTTTCCCATCCACGCCGTTTGATCATGGCGTTTTGTTGCGATTCCCGCGCCAGAGCTAACGACGATGACGCTTAACGCCGCGTAAACGGGTTTCACGATGGAAAACTCGCTTTAGGAGAGGTCCACCTGCAGGCGGTGTGTCCGCCGTGTTGAATCCATCACGAATCCGCTGATTCGTTCGATCGATTCACCCCGTTCCGCCAGCCCGCTCGCCTTCCTGTCCGTCGTCGTCCAGCACGAATTCGTTTCGTGGCACACTCCGCGCGCTGTGTTTTGATGCGTGATTAAGTAATCGACTGTGACATATTTCTCTGGATTGCTTTGCTGTTGCGCTGTGGAACGCGTTAGTGCGGCGGAGAGTTGTACATCCTCCGAAAGGAAACGCCGCGCTGGATCCCGCACATGTTTACTTTTGGTTTTCTTTTTCTTGACGTTGAAATGTCCTGCGAATGTTTTAAATCGATTTTTTTTCTCTGCGTGCATCTATCAACCACGTTCATGGGAACAGGCTAAAGATGATGAGAAGACTACCACCGTGACGGCCACCACCGCTGCCAGTGTGGATAAGGACACCCCTGACGTCGGTAACAGTAAGGCCGAACCCGTTACCGGTGGTGGAACTGAATCCACCGATGAGAAGAATGAATCCAAGAAGGCTTCGTCGACGACGGCACCGAAAGTTGAGGAGAAAGAAGGTAAATTGCTGGAATTGCTCGCTGATCAAGAGTGTGTAACCTGCTAATGTTTACTGTGTTCTACCCACATCGTGTAGATACCGAAAAGCCAAAATCGGAAGGCCTAGAGTCGGTCGATGGCAAGCGAAATGATGCCAAAGGCGAAAAAGATTCTTCTACAGCTGGTTGCCAGGGCAAC
Source organism: Anopheles darlingi (assembly GCF_943734745.1). Lineage (NCBI taxonomy): Eukaryota > Metazoa > Arthropoda > Insecta > Diptera > Culicidae > Anopheles > Anopheles darlingi. The sequence goes on along the minus strand of NC_064875.1, from coordinate 3,308,612 downwards.
GGAGACAATAAATTGACGGCAAAGAATCGTAACGGCGCCAAGAAGGAGGAAGAGGAGGACGATGAGGGGCCGGCAGGTAAAGGCAACGGTGAAGAGAAGACTGCCGATGCCGGTGGCAAGACTCTTGGCGCGATCGCCCTGATCGATGCTAACATCACAAAGGCCAAGATCGAGACTTTGCAGACGCTGCACACGATTCTGTACGAGGCACCCGGTAAGCCGACCGTTTTGAAGAAGAACCTGCGCAAGTTCGATGGGTTCGAGTTCGGGGCCGACTCGGAGCAGTATAAGAAGCGGCTGCAGGCGACTATCGACAAGCAGGATGCGAAGAAGCTCGCTCTGACGGCCGAGATACTGGCGTTGGATAAAAAGGGCAGCAAGGAGGAGCTGGCGGGTCGCATTTGCAGTTTCCTGCTGAAGCCGGACGGTGATGAGGAGCTACCCGAAGACGAGGAAGAGGGTGGCGAAGAGGAAGACGAAGAGGAGGATGAGGCGGGCGAAGAAGAGGAAGAGGAGGAAGAGGAAAGCGAAGAGGAGGCACCAAAGAAGAAGGCTCCTGCGCGACGTGGCCCACCAGCGAAGGCACCAGCCAGAGGTGGCAGAGGCGATACGGCATCATCTAAATCGTCCAGCGGTCGTCCGAAACGATCAACAGCTGGCCGTGGTTACCAAGGTGTGTATGCGTAGTGATCGCATCCTGGATCGTCAATTTGGTTGAGTGCAGTTGTAATTAATTTCCGCTCGATAACTATTTGTAGATGATTCCCTATACGTAGATTACTCCAGCTCGGAAGAAGAGGAAGAACCGGCAGTAAAGACGGTGGGCCGTGGAAGAGGACGGGCACGCCGTGGGTCCGACAGTGGCTCGGACGTAAGTGGAAATTTCCGGGAACATACTCGCAACTCGATACGGATTGCTAATGATTTTTTTTTGCTTTACAGTACAATCCATCTGCCGGATCAGACTCGGACGTCGGTAAGCGAAGATCATCGCGTGCGCCAGCACGGGGAAGCCGCACCTCGGCCCGCAATGTTCGGAAGCGCAAGTACAGCGAGGACGAATCGGAAGAGAGCGTCAGTGACGAGGATTTTAGCGAAGTACGTAAAACATCAGGCGCAAATATCCACAACCCAAATCAATCGACGAATTTACGACCTTTTTCTGCTTACAGGATGATCGTAAGAAGAAAAAGGTAGCAACTCCGGCACGAGGAAGAGGCCGAGCGAGTGCTGCAGCCACAGCCCGTCCGGCACTTCGAGCGCGTGGACGCAAGCGGAAAGCAGACACGGAAAGTGAAGAAGAATCAGAAGAAGAAGAGGACGAAGAAGAGGAAGAGGTAGACAGTGAGGATAGTGGACGACCGAAGCGGAAAGCAGTAACCACACCAGCAAGCCAGCGAGGCCGGGTTGCTGCCAACAACAGAGGCAGGAGTACAACAGCGGCCGCAACCACTCCAGCCAAGGGTACGTACCATACCGTGCGGGTGATCACCGCAAGAAGCAGTTTTCGTAATACAACCGTTTTTTTCCTTTAGGCCGTGGACGGCCAAAGCGAGCAGCAGCGAGTGCAAAGAAACCGAAGCGCGGTGGTAACAGTTCCGAAGAGGACGAGGCCGAAAACGACGAAGAAGAGGAAGACGAAGAGCAGGAACCAGATGTGGATGAGTCGGAGGACGAAAAGCCTTTAGTCAAGAAGACCAAACAACAGGAGAAGGAACCGGATACGGCTGCACCGCCAAGTGTAAGTACGCGAGTGCGCTTACTCTGCTCCGCTGTCTAACCTGGTTCACTTCGCTTCCGTCACGTACAGGAGGACGATATCAAAGAGTTCCTCAAGGAGATCCTGGAGGAAGCCAACCTGGAGGAGATCACGATGAAAACGGTGTGCAAGAAGGTGTACGCCAAATACCCCGATCACGATCTGTCGCATAAAAAGGATTTCATCAAAGCCACAGTCAAATCTGTACGTCCCATTGTGGCCCCCGAATGTTCTATGTCAGCATCTCAACCTAATCGTTCTTCACTCTCTCTCTCTCTCTCTCTCTCGGTCTATCTCTTCGTAGCTAATATCAACGTAAAAATGGGACGTTAGCGCCGTGGCTGAGGGGACGGTAGATCGGAGTTTTCGGATCGGATCGTTCGATCAATCGATCGTTAGGGCCAAGGAGAGCGGTGTTAGTTGCAGATTTTATTCCCTTAAACAAACACAAAACACACAACACAGTACCGGTTATCAACGTGTGTGCGTGTGTGTGCATGTGTGTGTATTCTGTAGTGCAACAGGGCACATTAATAGCACCCTCCACACCGATGGTGCACACGTGAACATAGCAGCAACCAGTGTGGAGTCATCGTAAGAGAACGAACCTCCCCGTATCTTCATTATCTTCTGATGCCTAGAGCAAGCGTGTACAGAACCGACCAGAGCGGAACAGTGAAAGGATAAGAACGAGCTTTTGGAGGCTTAATGTTTTCTCTTCAAACAAATCAGACAACACATTCACACACTCACACACACATAGATGCATCAATTGGGAAGGATGCGCTAATCCGGTGTTGGTTTCAGAGATGCCTTTCGTGCTATATCACGTTGCGAAGGTGCCTGTGGGCACGGGATCGAAAACGAAGCACGTAGACGGTGTGGAGAATCCCGGTTTACAAGAGCCACATCTCCCACGTGGTAGAATTATTCAATTTGAATTAGATACCGATGGCACTCGGCCGAGCGGTAACGTTTAGTAGTAGAAGGCAATAAGCCAACGATGCTTATCGATGAAACAGGAACACATTGAAAGGAGGGGATGAAAGGACAAATGATGTATGAGTTACACAACACACTACCACAGTAGGCAGAAAAATGCAAGAGAAGCTAGAAACACGTGAAAGTAGCATCTACTAGGTTAGCGTAGATGGCAGCAGTGATCGCGAGATCGTGTGACGCACTGCAGGATGCGCTCTGAGGCGTTGCTATTAGGGCTTTAAACAATTCACAACATAAACCCCCAGACCAAGGCCAGTCGAGGAACGCAGAAGAAGGAGGTGGTGGTAGCGTGTGAATAATGCTGCATTTTTGGGATCGTGTTTTCGCTTCGGCACCCGGGTAGATAATGACAAAATTCTAAAGTTCAACTGGCGGTTCGAGCAGCATCTAGAAAGAAAAAGTTAGAATACCAAGCGCACCGCAGCCGCAGCAGCAGCAGCAGCTCATAGACATAGGAATCATTGAGGAGAGTGTTTTTAAATGGGTTGTTTTACTATATTATACTTCGTTACGGCACTATAACTCCCTTCATCACAACAATCCCCCTTTCTTGATCAAGGTCAACCTTTAAGAGCGACAACAGGGATGGACGAGCTTTGCAGCATCCATCCCTAAGTTTGCCCATTCTGCGAGCTAGCCTTCCGATAGCATGCGCTATCGGTTGGGTGCGAATTTATAAGTGTAATAAATGTAGTAAACGGCAAGACAAAAAATAACCCCTTATCGTCACAAACAAACGATTGTCGATGTGGAAGGATTCCTTCGTTTCTGAATGCTTCTTGCATGCAGCGAGGATCTATGTCTCAACATTAAGCCTCTGTAGAGTGGACACACAAATAGGATCGATTAAC
>NC_064875.1:3267500-3300000 GCF_943734745.1 Anopheles darlingi | reverse complement strand
CTCTACGTTCACATACACATGTGTGTCACGTTCCATCATCATTCCATCACCATCTCAACGGCCTCATTTTGCTTGTGGTGCCTGTTTGTCTGGCCGTTAAAGAAGTGTGTCCGTGAAGCATGATGATGATTGCATTGGTCGATCGATCGATTGGACATTGCATTGGCCATTAGTTTTGGCGCGGCATAATGATGAATAGAAACAAGACACTGCAAGAGCCATTTTAGAGAGAGAGGAGTAAATATTAATCAACTGGTTACACTCGCGATACGTTGCATTAGACTTGAAACAGTCTATGATTCGGTCTAATCGCTATTCTTTTCACTATTGCAAAGAATCGCTGTTAAGGCGACCGCGAGTGTAGCTCATCAAAAGCGAGAGAGAGTTGTAGGTGTATGCTATTGTGTCCCTCCTGCTAGTTAGCTAGCTGGTTGTGGCATGGTATGTGAATATCCTTTTTTTTGCTTGATTGTTTTATTCTCTCTTTCTCTCCCTCTCTCTCTCTCTCTCTCTCTCTCTTTCACTCTCTCTTTCTCTAAACTTTTTTTTACGTTGATTGTCTTCCTTGCGTGTTCCTCTGTTAATTTATCGTTCTTTTTTGTTTAATTTTCTTTTCCTTTGCCAACTTCTTGACGCGTACAACTACTACTACCACAACGACATCTTATCATCCAACAACGAATCCGAAAATCGCCATCCATGCCTTTGCTTGGGTAACCCGCTGGATCACAATGCTTTTGGACGTACTACCACCGCGACCGTTTATTCGTTTATTGTTCACTCCACTACATCTTCTATGCCGCCACCCCCCCCCCTCGCTCCCCTCCCCGCCTCTGTTTTCTCCGATCCTATTCCGACTCCCACCAACAAACCGACTACAACACGGCAATATGGTTAATCTAGGCCTTGCAAGCGCAAGCCGCAGCAGCATTGGCTGGTTCAGCAAACCAAGGTGGCCCGGGACCGGCTGGAGGAGCAGGACCATACGGAGCAGCTAGCGGTGGTGGTAATGGTCCGCAGCAGGGACCTCCGGGTGGTTACGGTGGTCAGCAGTATCAGCAGTACTACGGTGGTGGTGGTAGCGGTGGCCAGCCGGGCTACGCAGGGTACCCGTATGGTGGCGGGTATCCGGGACCGGGTGGCTCTCAGAATCAATCAAACGCTCCGAACCAGGATAAGAACTAAAGCATCTAGCCCCCCTCCGTCCCCCCGTCCCACCAACAACCCCTACACAATACATACTTCCTTGTCTCACTCCTTCAAGCTCCTTTTCTCTCTTGTCTTGTACTGCACCCTTAATACCGCCCCGCGGAAGTGCACAGTAAGACTCCTATCCTTATGCAAACAACCCAAACAATCACACCTCATACACAGACAAGTTCACACAAAGTTCGATCACAACAAGGTTTAGTGAGTGATGAACGTTAAGACAGTGTGAGAGTAAATCAATATCGTCACCACTTCCACCACCATCCACCGCTGAAGGAGGCCCCAAACACACATCACGCCATCGCTGAGGAGTGAGACATCCCGTAGCAGCTACAGATTAGAATGGTCATGCGAGACGAATGCTGCGTGATCCACGTGTAATATACAGGAAGACAGGTAAGTTAGAGCTTTAAATCGATCAGAGAAGCACACTACACCCAATCCCCTTCCCACACCCCCCAGAAACACATACACCAACCGTCGTGTCGTGTATGAGTGCTGTCGGGTGGTCGCATTTAGTTGGCCCCCGCGATGACTGGTATCTTTACGTTTTGACAAGCACACGCGGTTCGGCGGTCTGGAGTTATTGTGCGAGTAGCTTCTTAATTTTTTTCCATCCTTTTCTTCTATCCTTTTTACCTTATCCCCCTCCACTTACGTTTCTCTACATTCGTATTTGTTTTGCCTCAATTGCTTTAAACGATTTAATATTGTTTTTTTTCAATTATTTGATCCTCGTGATCTTTTCATCTATATTTTTACTGTGCATCTTTACCCGCGCGATTAAACAACCAACGCAGACACTGACATGCTCTTTGTTCTTTGAGGTGAAAATTTCCAACTAACGGTCATAAGTGTAATGATCAATAGTGACCACCAGAAATCTGACTGCTTTCCTCACTGTACAGAGGAAGATGACGATGATCCATGACGATGACGCTATTTTTTTTTATTTCCTTTGTAGCATGACTAGCTGCAATTGGGCTATCTCTCTTTGTGTTTTATTATTCTTTTTGTATTTTTGAACGGTCCCATTTATACCCAAATATCCACGAATAGCATAAGTGAGAAAATGATAGGATTTACAAATTAAATATTGCAGATTATTTACACTACCTTGATAGATTAGCGTCTCTGTGGGTTTTATTGTGGAATGTTTTACCTTCCTGTACCAGTCCTTCGCCTACAGCAGGTCATGAAATCATCACACGTTCCATGAATCGGTTATGGTGTAGCAGTTGGGTTAGATTCTTTTACGCGGTCGGGTTTTACCAATGTCGAGCGAAGCGTTTTGTGCAACTCTACAAAGGAGGATACAAAATATGCCAAAGTAGCTCGTTCATAAAAAATTGCTTGTTTTCTTATATCAATACGCACGCGTTTGATTCGATGGAAGGGTTGAACGATTAATCGTTTTGGTTGCTCATTGCAGCAAAGAGGAAAAGAAGATCCTGCTTCGGTTCTATTGTGTTACGAAAGCTTATGTTTCCCTCCTCAGCAAAATCCTACTATCATCTCACGGTAAATCGAACATATGCCAAATAGATTTTTTTACCTACCGTGAAATTCATGTTTTTCAAATGATTATCCAATGTCATATATATATATCTATATCTATATATTTATATATCAATGAACTGTTTTACATTGTTGATCGATCCGGTTGATTCCATTTCGTACAAGTTCTGATCATTATAAAATATGATGTATATATAATAACTCATAAATATTTACCTATATCGATATGATTGATTGATAAACTTATATACACATATATAAACCTCTAAATATATATTTAAAACATTTTATTTAAATGATTGATCTGCATTTTATACATGTCCTAGAAAATATCATACTAAATGATTCTAATGGTTTATCTCTTTTGGGTATATTGTTAGGATTCTCATTTGGTTATTATTGTTTTCTATTCACCATACAAACATTATAAATTTCCTAAATGATGATATAAATGTACCACTAACACACAAATTACGCAAATAATGCTACCCTAAATGTTATATTACATGATATTTCTTGTTGAATTAAATGATCGTGTCATCATCCAGTGAATGGTAATATGTTATTCATCTGCAAACAACATATTTTGTATCGTGACAGTGATACGCCATACATTTGCAATCGGATTTATATATATATATGTACTAAATGCATTAAATATTCTACATGATCTATTTGCTGATAATTGCCCTCTTTTCTTAAATGCTCCATCATTTGCCTACTTTTTATCAATATTTTTATTAGAAACTTATCATTTTAGCTGCATTACGAGCCGAACACGGGCGGGCGGGCGGGCGCGCGAGCTAGCGAGCGACCCTGTCGTTGGGGACATGAAAAGTGGCGTGAATGATAATAAATCTACCGTGCGTGCTTGCGTGCTCTCGATGTGTGAAGTGTACGTCTTTGTTGCACCCGTAGAAATTAGTTATCTGCTATAACAATATTGTCCACATTCTTACGTCCATATTGCTCAATTTATGTTTACCAACACTCTCTTTGAATATATATTTATATATATACATTATATATGCGCTTGTCGCGCCACTCGCGGCAGCGCGCAGATCCTCCTTGCTTTTATGCCCTATATGTGTTCTACAAACTTTTACTCTTTTGTGTCAGCAGGCAGGCAGAGGCCGGCTCTAGTAAAGAGGGGAAACGAATCATACGCACAATCATTACAACGTGATCGACCGCCGCTACGACGGGGACACAGTGTAGACGCGGGAATGGAATGCGTGAGCCAGGGTTGATTCAGCCAATATCTCTCTCCTTGATAATATTCCATTACCTTTCTTGATGATCGTATTACCTAACATATGCTAGATATATACATGATCTCATATTGATATATACATATATATTGATCTATTTATATACATATTTATATAATTTATATGCAATATACTTATATGATATTTTGATACTTTTCAATGACATCACACATAATTTTATATACCATTGTGGGGCTATAACTTTACGAATATACACGTACTGCACCATCGTTCTGTGGCGGATATTCGGAAGAAGAGGGAGCATAATACATATTTCCTACATAACTATATGCATTAGATATAGCATAAATTAAATTATTGTTCTATTTCCTAGGAGAGAGTGGAGCCCTCTCCGTTCATGAACTCGCCCCGCGATTTCTAGTTCGATATGAAAGCTTCTGAAGGCTTGGCATTGCGGATTATCTTGATATAAATCGATGAAAACGTTCGCTAAATGCTTCGTTCTGGCACAACGAGGGATATGGGGAAGGGTAGTGGAGATCGCTAAGTATCTGCAATATGATTTCAACTTTTTGATGATTTCGCGTTCCTTTTCTTTTTTTCTTTTTATAATTTCTCTTTGACAACACACGCCATATCCTTGCCGTTTTCTTATCTCGTATCGCGTGTGTGTGTGTGTGTATGAACTGCACGAGCGCGCCATCTTAACATCTTTTACCTCAACCTAACAACAACCTCATCTGTCTCTATTTCGAAATTTTCGGCATCATCATCCGCAACCCGATCGTCGTAAAATGAATATGTTTCCCTTTCTCTTTTCTTTTCTCCCTCCAATTCATTTCTACTTACAGCTCTTATAACCTCCTAGCACAGACAACATCATAGACGAACCGCCATCAGGAGGTCTCCGTGGCGCAATAAGATAAGTGTGAATTATGGGGAGCGCCCCGGGTATGGACAACAGCAAGCAAAAAGCAAATGAAAAATAGAACAGAAGAGGAAGAAGAAGAAAACAAATTAAGAAACAACACAATCCAACAAACACCGAGAAACAGCAAAGCGGAATAAATCGGAGCTCAGTAACACTTATAGTAAAGATTAATCCCACATCCATTTTCAATACTAATAATAATAGTAATAGTTTTAGGGTCTCCCCCACTTTACCAGTCACTCGACGGTAAACTTTTCTCGTAGCGTTTAGTAGCAATTAATATACATAGTACTTGGCATATGCATATATAAAGCTACCTTATATATATGTGTGTGTGTGTGTGAGAGAAAGCAAACTGGATACTACAACTGAAAATACAAGCATTCATTCAGAGCGAATAAAAAAAACGAAAAAAAAGCCAAAACCTAAAGGTGCACACCCCGTGATCCTGTGGCACCGGATGTATGTGAAAAAGCATGGATTGAAGTCTGAAGGAATGAAGGAAAAGCATGCGGAAGATCGTCTCTAAACGTGATCGCGTTCTGTCGTGTATCTGCCTGCCGGAGCGTACCTGTGGGATGGATGGATGCCCAATTCATTATCAGTACACTTGACCGGAAACCCCATTAACATTGATCGGAGTCATCATTTTGGATTGCATCTTTTATTTGACCATTCTTCTGTTGTTCTGTTGCTTTCGAAAGATCGATTTAAAGCCGACGACCACATCATCCTTGAGTGTTGATCACATGAAGCAATCCCAAGGATATGACACTGATATTACTACTACTACATTCATTCCTCCGGTATACCGTAGGATCGAGTGTGTTTATTTTTTATTGTTCAAGTCATTGACACACATTCGTACCGTATAGTCTATCTGTATAGTTTGTTCAATATTTATTTATCCATCAAATGAACTAATCGCCAAGCAAGAGGTGACACGCATGGTTTTAGGTAGGCCTTATTTTACTTGGCTTTCTCTATTCGTCTTCTAGGTGTGTTCCGACTGAGTGTAAGAAGTGATCGATCGTTCACGGCGGCGGGTATGTTGCAAGAGTGGGAGATAGTACGTGGTTCGTCGGCAAAGTAAGTTGTATCAATTGAGTCTCGCATATCTATCTATTGGTTAATGATTGGTGATTGAGCTAGCTGTCCTCCTACTAACATTTTTCAACACCAAAAGGGAGGGTCTGTTCGCTAGTATGAACTGTTTCTGTATTCCGGTCAGCCGCCAGCCAGCCAGTCAATCAGCCAACCAAACAAGCCCGCCCGTGTAGAGGTACTTTTTTCGGTTAAGGAAATGGTAAAAAAATATATACTACAATTATGCGATATATCCTATCACGTACACATGCAGCTATATGTGTCTTGTAATGTGTAGTTATGTACCGTTAAGTTTATTTTGAATGTCTGACTGTATAGTTTATTAGAAATATTAAGCACAGAAAGGTGGAAAACAATCCGGAAGTTGGCGCTGTATGTGGACGAAATACTGGTCCCCCAATATCATCACGTTGGCTGGCATTGGATAAAGTATAGCAGATACTGTCGTGCTTTTCATCGCTCTTTCCACCGGCAGCAACTGCAGCAGGTAGGTTTCACACGATCCTTGTTCTCTAGCACCACTGGGGAAAGGCATCGAGAACAACTTCACACCGTGCATCGCATTTGGGCGGAGAGCATTAAGGAAAGGGGGATGATCGGTGAGACCAATACTTTAAGAACAAACGACCCGCTGTAATCATTGTGTGTTTGCGTTGTGAAAGGATATGTATTGTGTCCGTGGTTCGAGGAAATAAAAATCAGTTTGTGGAATACTACAAGTTGAATTGTGTAATTCATGGCATCGTTCATGACGACATAGGAACAGTTCCAGGCAATCCGGTTTAATTAGAAGAGTTTGCATTTATTGAGGAACGGAAAAAAGTATCCTTCGATGGCCCTGCATCGACCACATCTTAGTAGCCCTTGATCGTGTGCGCCAGGTCCCAGTTTTGCGCTACGAAGCAATCGGCATCGAGCTGTACACCGGCTGTCGTGCAGATGGCCTGCGAGTACTTGGGATCACTGCGGCAATCTCGGTACCACAGTACCTCCATAACACGCTTCATCAGATCGGTGGCCTGCGGTTGCTTCAGTGTCTGGTAGGCGGCCGGATTTTCCGAATACTCGCGCAATAGCGGCAGTGCCAGATGGGTACCATAGCCAGTTGCGACCACGTTGCTAGTGTACGAGCGGCCCCGTAGATTGACGTGCCCAAGGAATGGTTCACCGTCCTGCATGCCACCGATCACGAGATCGAGATACAGGGGATTGAAGTCCGAACGGCGGTTGTACATGACGCGCGTGAGCCAGTTATAGAAGGAGCGCGGTTTCAACTCGTTCTTATCATCCAGACACTGATCGTCGATACTAAAACGCAGAGTGAAGACTAGGATATAGCAAGAGTGTCTCTTCTTTGGGCTCCTCTCGACTACTTACACTTTCTGGTCGATGTGTCGCTTGATGTACTGGAAATCGGCGAAATCGCCCCCGATACCGAGGATCGTCTTATCGTTAACGCGATACACACGATCAACATCGTGGAACCGGGCCAGTGAACCGTACGAAATCAGCTTGTCGGCAGCAATCACAACACCATCCTGGAACATGAGCCCCACCACGGACGATCCGGTAGTGACTGGTTGGCTGGAAGAAACCAGTCGGTCAGGGGATTTGAAAGTGCTGGATGCGAAATTGTTTTCTACTTACTAGGATCGCTGGGTTCCGAACTGGCCGGGAGTTTCTGTTTGTGCTTGCATCCCGCTCTGGACACCAGCAGCTCCACCTGGGAAATTGTAGAACGCACCCGGTGCTGGCCCGTTGCTCCAGAACGGGCCTCCAACAAATGCTTGATTACCTCCTGGGGCGTACATCTTTCGCACGTAGAGCGGTGAGTTGTTGCTAGTAATGTTAGAGAATAATCGCGATTTCACTGAACAGGATTTCCACTGCCGGAGGTGAATGAGTTTACAGAATTTTGTTTGACAGCTCGATGACAGAGCCTTTTTTTTATAGAGTGCTGTTTTCCACAGGACTGAGGCTGAAAATTTTAAAAGTAAATTAAGGGACCAGGGAAGGAGGAGAGGTCGCCGACTCCGTATCTAAAATTTGAATCAAAAATCTAGCATCGAATTTCACCAGTTCCTCTTTTATCCTCCAATTACTTACGATTTCACGAGATTCAGTCCTGTGAAAAAGGTTCCATTATCGAGTGCCAGCGGCAGGAAGCGCGGAAAAGGAAACGGCCAACCCGGGTTCACCTCGCTGGACCCACCGCGCCGGTTTTTAAAACGGCCAACCTTCGGCTACAAGTTTCAAATTTCCATTTAGAAGTGTTGGCCCCCTCGAGGGCGCGAGTTGCGGTATCGATTGGTTCGTATTGCTGGCAAAAAGCCTTTTCCGGCCTACTTCGTACTCCGGATTGTGTTTGTTTTGTTACGCGGCGGCGCGCCTCTGTTTGTTCGCTGGTTCGCCCGGGAAGAAGGACAAACACCTCATCATCATTAGCGTAGTGTGGTGTCCGGAACAACACCTGGACCGTGTACCTTGTGTGCCTGAACCGAATGGCTACCGTAACCAGCACGATGACCACACCGACGACGACGACGAACAGCAGTAGCAGTAGCAGCAGCAGCAGCCTCGAGCAGGCCTTCGATCACATCGAGACGATCGACATCGGTGGCCATCCGACGGATATTGTGTACCATCGGTTCGCCAACAAACTGTTTCTCATCATCACGCAGCACCAGAAGATGGCCAACGTGTATACGGTGCGGAGCCACTCGCACGCTGACCCAGACTTGGCTCTGGGAACAGGCGGCCCACCACCGGGAACCGACAGCCGGATCTACACCATCAAGCACACGTTCGGTGCGAGCTCGGACGAGGCCGAAGCCGCCATCCGCTATCTGATGAACTTCATCGACCAGCGCGATGAGATCGTCCTGACGCTCGCGCTGAAGCAAATCGATAAAGCAACCCTGGACCAGATTGGCGGTCAGCTACGTAAGATGATAAACTAGGGACCTAGCCCCACGGATCTTCTTAGGTTTTCTATTAAGGCAAACACACATACACGCCTGCATGTGCACACACACACATACACACGTAACTAATTAGTAATGTTCTTTAATAAAATCCGTTAAATGGACCAGTTCGAGGTTCGGTTTTAAGTAGAAGTCATAGATCCTGTGGCAGTTCCTTTACGTGTGCTTTCAGGATGTGTGCCATGGCGGCCGGATTGTCTGCCGGCACCATGTGACCAGCCCGGAGTACGGTGTACAGTGTAAGCCTAGCAGTAGCTGCATCGCCGTAGTATACCGTTAGATAGCCTTCAATCGGTTGACTGCCACCACCAGGATGGGGGAAGGATTCTCGTACCGGGGCCTCGGTATGGTTAAACAAACGTTCCAACCATCGGACCGTTCCCGGTAGACAGGCGATCAGATCAAGATGTCCATTGTACAGCACCAGCTCCAAATCGGTGGTTTCGTGCAGTAACCGGAGCAGCGTATCGGTGCTAGGCTCCAGGAAGTCACTGGCAAGTGCTTCGAACACGGCATTACGCAGTGCACCCCACGGTGGTTTGTCGTTAAGACCGAGTGCCTGCGATACGGGACCTCTCATCAGATGTTCGAGACTATGATGCCGTGACACCGGTTTGATCGAAGGTCGTTCCAAGTTGCTTCCCCTGGATCCGTACCAGACCGTCTCTCCGTACTCCAGCACTAAGGGGTGTGTGCGTGTTAAAACATTGAAGAAGAAAAAGATAATCAAACTTACGCTCTTCATCCTCGTCATCACTGGCCATCACCATCGATGATGGTTCGGTGCTTTCGGCCGCTTTTGGCTTCAACACGTGGTAACAATTGATGCCGTTTGTTTCACGGATGACGGCCTGCTGCAGCGAATGCCAGCTGTCCATCACGAATTCCGCACGTGAAACGGCCTTCCGTGGATTGGCTGTCAGTTCCTGCAATGCTTCCACCCGTCGCTCGAGCCGCATCCGACCGGCTGGTCCAATGTATCCGAGTTGCTCGAGATAGTCAGGCCACGCGTTGATGCTATCGATCGGTGATAGCCATGCATTTCCTAGCAACAATCCGATCAACTTGCACCGCAGTTGGCCATGGCGTATGGCTTGCACTAGCGCGTAGGCAAACTCGACCGCAATACGGCCACCGTAGCTTTGCGATGCGATATACAGTGGAGCGTGGCGTTCCCAATCGAACCCGGTCGTCGTAATGGAGGTGGCATAGAACGTGACCAACAGTTGCATCAAATCTGTGACGATGGTTGTGCTGTTGGTGGCCAGTAGCGATAGATCCTGCACGTAGCTGTACCCACTACCCACGGGACTATCGACGAACAGGACATTATAGTCGTTCACCTGCAAATAGAGTCGTTAGAATCGAATGTTCGATTCGGAGAAAGGACTTTCTGCTCATCCTACATACCCAGGTGTGAGCACGATTATTGAGCGTACGGTCGAGTGGGCCAATCTCTTCGAAATTACCGAATCCCGTCGAGGATGCACCGGGACCACCCTGTAGCCAGATAATAAGTGGTTTGCGAGTGAAGTTATGGTCGCCGCTGCTGCTGCTGCTGCCGGTGGCATAGTGCAGCCACCAGAAAAGGAAGGCTCCGGGGCGGACCTCACTGTAGCCCCAGCTCTGCCTGCCAGGACCGAATCCGTTTTGATTTGCTGTACCCCAAGAGAGAGATAGAGAGGAATGCTTCGAACACTCTTTATGGGCTGGTTGGATTCGCTAATACCTACCACTAGTGACTAGCAACGTGGCGCACAAAGTAATCAAACAGCTTATCCAGCCATCCTGTAACATCTCCGTTTTCAGTCTGAGGAACGAACATTGTCCGCGCGATGATTTTATAGTGACTGATGATGACGGAAATCTCATGGGATGATGTCAGTTGGGCTGTCGTTGCTCTTTGAAACACTCAAATCGACCACATCTGGCCATCGAGTCCATTAATTGAATGCACTTCCGATGCAAAGGTCACTGCAAAGCGTGGGTTGCCATGTTCCGTGATATCCAACCGCTTAACACGTGCTACACGAACGATCACCGGCAGTCACGTGTGTTCGTTTCTCCTTAGCTTATGGTGCTTTATAGCTCATCATAGGCTGTAGCCACTACTATTTATCATATGTTTCGTAACTTAAACACTTTCACAAACAATTTGTCCACAAATACCTTTACAGTTTGTTTCAAAACTTAAGAAAAACGACTTAGGTTAACGAAGAAGTGCTTAAAATGCAGTCACAGCTTACTATGTGCAGCCAGATGTCGCACGCGTTTTCTATGACTAATCGTGCTTCAATGGCATTGTTCCACATCATTGTTGCAGTTTGCATCGTTCTAAAGACCAAATAATTAAGCAAACGATTTCCAGATTTGCTTACTTGTTGACTTTCTGGTTTCGAAGTCTGATTTATCACACCCTCAAATATCAACCATTGTTTCTTACTAAATGCATTATATTTTTGTCAAAATGAGTTACCATAGCCCACCTTATACAGGGGCGTGTTTCTCGAGGATATGGTCCATCAGGCTGGGATTATCGGCCGGAACCATGTGACCAGCACGTAGGGCCCAGTAGACAGCTAACTTGCCGTAGCTCTTTTCATAACCCTCCAGCACACCGTTTCGTCCGACGGCGTTGCGCGGCGACTGTAGATAGTTGTTGCGCCCGTCCCACTGGATCTTCTCGATCCAGCGTACATTACCGGGAGTGGCGACGATCAGATCAAGCTGTCCGGTAATGATCACCACGTCGAGGCTGGTGTTGTTGAGCAGCAGTTCCATTACGTCGATGGCTGGCTTCATGAAGTCACCGGCGAGCGTGTTGAACACGCTCCTACTCTGGGCACCGTACACTGATTCGGCAGGAAGGCTGAGGGCAGGAGCTACCTCGAACCGCATCAGATCCTCCAGTATTTGATCCCGATCTTCCGACGCTAGCCGTGTTGCTCGCGATGCAATTGCACCTTCGGCGATGGGAACAAAATAAGAAATTAGCAAATTCCATTTCAACCCTGACCTGTTGGCTCTTCCTTTCGCAAGGTACGTACTTCGCATATCGCGTGAAAACTGCTCCAGCTGCGACCGGGTACTTCTATAGTCCTGCTTGAACAGCACGTTGTAGAAGTCGATGCCGTGTGTTTCACGCAGAATGACGTTCTCCGTTACACCCCACAGATCGGTGGCCTGCTCCCAAAGGCCCTGGTTGAGCACGTGCTCCGTCTCGATGGCAGACGCCTGGATCGCACGGTAGCCCTTCGTATCGACGTAGCCCATGTTGAGCAGAAACTCGGCCCACGACAGCACGGAATCGATCGGTGAAACCCACGGCGCCACGATACCGACCGATTGCAAATTGCACTCGATCTCACCGTTCTGGATGGCCTTGTTAAGGACGTATGCGAACTCGGGTGCCATCTTCCCACCGTAGCTTTCGGCGTAAATGTGTAGCGGTGTGTCGCGAAACTCTGGCTGGATGGTGTAGAACTGCTTCATCAGCTCCACCAGATCGTCCGCGATCTCGCCGTTCGTTTTGGTTAGCAGTGAAATATCCTCGACGTAGCTGAATCCCGTACCGACAGGATTGTCGATGAACAGCACGTTATAGTCGCGCACCCAGGTGTGTGTTCGGTTCTCTAGTTCGAGGGTCAGTGGACCAAGCTCCTCAAAGTTACCGTACATCGAGGAAGCACCGGGACCACCCTGCAGCCAGATCACCAACGGACGATCGGCGTAGTTCGATACTTCCGCATGCGTGTAGTACAGCCACCAGAACATGTGTGCACCCGGGCGCACTTCGGCGAAACCCCAGTCCTGTAGACCATGTCCAAAGCCCTCTCGGGGAACTGCAATAACAGATGAGAGCAAACGATACAAGGTAGAAATTAATACCAATGCAACCAAAACGGACAAGTCACATTGACTAGCGTTTAAAATCTTTTTATGAGCCAATTCTAAAAGCTTATCTTACTGATGGTAGTAAAGACTCTTCACTTATGAGAAATGCCACAAGCAAACAAGCGCTGCTCTCGACTTCTACAGCTTTATGGGACCCATAAAATCTCCTATTGAGCACTTTGCAAGTGGTAATCATTATCTGTAAATCAGTCGCTACCGTTTCTTTTGCCTTGCGCTTATCAGGTGTGCCAGCAAACGCACGGGTGTATACTTGTACTGGAAGAGTTTAGCACGTTTTGAGATTAACAATTGCAGTTTTCTATCCATGAGTTTAATACCGACTTTTAATATTCACCTTTCTAGACCTTTTAATATTCACAACGCAGGGTTTTTAGGAGCTCTGATGATGAATTTGGTCTTTGCCTCGGTGATCTACAATTCAAGATCGGTCAACTACTGATAGCAAAGCCATCTGCAAATTCCATGATATGGAATTATCTTAAGAGTTTAATCCAATCAGTACTAGGGTCACTACTAGAACCTATTCTAGAGGCTCATTGCGTAGTTTAGAAAAAAACGTCTTTTTCAGGTGTGCTTATGGAAATGAACAAATGTTACTTTGATTGAAAGTACGTATCGGTGCAACTCATCCATCTTGTGTATCGTCCCGCAAGATCGACAATAACGAACATTATGCAACGCAGCTTATCGCTCGCACACAGCCCGGCGGGTAGAGTTCTTTCGGAAGAGATCATACCATTGTCCTGTCGAAACCCAATCTACTAACTGTGATCTGAATAGCCTCGGTTCAAGCATTGATAGTCGATAGCGGTGTCAGCTGGTTATCGTGAGTGTTGGGTATTTCCTACAATCTGCCGATCTGCTACTAGAGGTGTGTGTTATGATAAATCAGCTCATGCCAAGCCCTTTTGTAAGCTTGAAGTACTTGCCCTCGACACCTCGGCTTGCCGAACATCTCCATTTGTTTGTCCCAGCACGCATTGTTGTACAGACAGAAGTCCGATAAGATTAACAGAATAGTGTGGCAAAGTGGGAAAGCGTGCTGAATGGCCACGATTAAGGCTCTCGAGAGGTTGTCGAGATTGGCTCGATTTGCGCCACAATAAACACACAAGCACAGGCACGTGACACCAGGCGGTTACAGATTTATTTTTTAAATGCCAACGGTTCTTTGAATGCCAGCGATCATCTTCACGCAACATGCAGGCACCGCCGAGAGCGGCACATCGGAGTTGACTCATTGCAGACTCATCACTTATTGTAACGCCTCTACTTTCACTTAGAGCCGTCGCGGTCTCCGGGACGATAATTAGCAAAACCAATCCGATAGCCACCTCCGCAAACAACTCACCTGCAGCTACCAGCGCAGCGGCCAACACTACCAGCACCAGCGTACCGCTTCCCATCGTAGTCCACTTCATCATCGCGCTACTCTTCAAACGGTCGTCGATAATACAAGCGACACACAATTTCAGCACACTTAAGCACAATCGAAACAGAGCTCCCGCTAGCTTCGGAAGCCTCTAACGAATCCCGTGTACCAGACCTCGGCTGTGCGGCTTATATACCCCTATGGGCTGGACTGGCTTGAGCTGAGTGACTGGGACGCCACCGAACCATCAACTCCGACGTCGGCGACAATGATGATGGCTTTTCTGTTTAGGCAGATTACATTCTTATCTAACCGGTGCCTCCCACCTGCCCTACCTTGTGCGTTCTCCTTCTCTCTCGCCCTCTCTCTTCGCCAGCTATGGTCCAATGGTACTAAGTACTGCAACACGAGTGCAGAGTATACGGAGGATCTCCATCGCTAGTGTCACCCGCTTTTTGGGTCAAAGTTTTGTTTTTCGTCCATTTCAATTTAGTATGTGCGTGTGTGTACGTATTCCAACCAGCATAAAATGGTGTCGTTGAGTTGGCGTTGGCATTCTGCGATAGAAAGTGAAATCGAGTTCATGCTCGCGTGGCGCTTAATCCGAGGTCTGACAGAGAAGCGCCACGCTGCGCTTAACCCAATGGTTGGCTGAAAGCCGACCGGTAGGTAGGAGCACCGGTAGGACGTAGTTCGTCGAGTGGCCCGTAGTTGAGAGTGTTCCCTTCCGTTCGGCCGTTTTGTAGACGGGGCACTTGTAGCGCGATCCCTCGACCAAATCGGCGATCACCGTCGGTAGCAAATGGATAAGGGGCATCCCGTCGATCAGCATCTTGGGCAGCTGCTCCTCAAGGCATCCTTTTGTCTGGTCCCATCGTGCTCCCTCCAGAAACAACCCGTACACGTACACTCCGTTCTCGGGCGCGGCCGCAACACTAGGGAACAGAGATAGGAAGATTAACACACACCAAGCGGAAGGGCAACCCGGACCTTGTCTTACCTTGCCACTGGCAGCATCTGGAAATCGTAGGTCAGCTGATCGATCGGTATGCGGTGCCGACGGGCATAGTTCTGCATGGCGGCGGTGAGGAAAGCCTGCGTAAAGTAGAACCCGGATAGCCAGAACGTATCCGGTTTGCCGTCGTCGTGCCAGCTTCGCAGAAAGTCCAATCGACGTCGAAAATCGGTCACATACGAACCGATCGGTTTCAGGCTCGGGTATGATCGCTTCGCCCAACTGGCCGGGATGCGTCGATGCTGGACGGCACCGTAGACGGCCTCGAGTTGGGGCGTAAGAGCAATCAGACCGGCGATAGCACGTCGGAGATTGACGCAGCTTGTCCGGATCTCGCCGAGCAGACCATTGAACCGCTCCATCTCCTGCACCAGTACCGTGTTCATCGATTCGGCGTAGTCCACGGGATAGCGGAGCTTGGCCTGTTCAAGCGCAAAGTCGTCCGGTAAAAGGGCGGCGATCTCGTCGATCGTTCTGAGCACTTGCTGCTCGATCTGCGCTTCACTGCCTCCGCTCGTACCGCCCTGCGTCGTGATCATGGCATCGATGAGAGTCCGGGAGGCGGCCAGATCGCGCGTGATGCCCGCATTCGGGTGCAGTCCGTACACTAGCGGGCTTGGGAAGTTCGGGATGTTGTTGGTGATGTGGGTCAAATACTCGCGGTGTTCGTTGCGTAGCGGGATCGCATAACACTCCGACAAGTCGGACAGCTGATAGCTAGGATCGTGCACGACATGTTCGTTCACGTAGTCCCGCAGGATCGTCACGATCGCACGCCGGTCCCAAGCGTCGGTGACACGACCACCATAATTGCATTCGCCGGCCAGATAATTGATCGCTTCGTACGGTATCTCGTCATACTGGTTCAGGAACACCTGCAGCTGCAGTACAGAGATCTGGAAGTCGGACTCGTTGAAACCGTACGCAATGTTCCAACCGAGTGGTCCGAATTTGCGCCGCTCCTGCACGACGGCATGGAAGAAACAGACACCGAACAAAAGCTTCGAAAAGGCCCGGTCCTTGCCCGGACAACCGGTATAGAACGCATCATCATTCATTGGTTCAGAGCGGTAGGAACGCAGTAGATTTTGCTGCAGTCCCGTCGGTGGCTCGTTCGTCATCTTGATACCATTCTGGAGCAGCGCGGCCGGGAATTGGTGTGAAGGGTAGCTGGTAAGCCACAGGCGGAACGAGGTGGTCGTGTTGTAGTGGTCCATACTCTCCCACAGATACTCCAGCGTCGGCATCCACGATCCCGCCAGATGGCAGTTCTGCAGGCACACCCAGCTTCCCTCCTGCTGCGCCCGTTCGATGATGGCTTCGGCGATCGGACCCTGCCCCTGGCCGAGTGAGATCGCCTGAAAAGTTTCATCGAAACCCATCTTCTCGGCGTACGCCAGAAGCGCATTCATCGGATCGGCTCCCGGCGAAAGGATGAAGATGAGTGGCGTCAGACAATTGGAGTCCTCGAACGATCGTGCGATGTCGAATGGTGGTGGCGCCACGTACGCCGGTCCCATTTCCGATGCCACAAACTCCGTGATGGCCAGTACGAACTTGTCCGGGCGTACCGTTTGCAGAACGATCAGCTTCTCGAAACGATTCGTCTTTTCATCCCACGGTGCTGGAAGTCGTAGTGTCTGCGGTTCCTCGGCATCGTAGTATGCCCGCCAGGCGTTTCGATTCCCTGCGAAGCTGCCGGCGAAACCGGTAAAATCAGGTAATTGCTCCAACGCGCACACATCCTCCCACAGCTTCACCGTGATCCAGTCTGGGTCGGGATTGGTCGGACGGTCGACTGGTTGCCGGTTGGCCTCACCGGTCGCGGCCGGCCCTTGCAGGAGGTAACGGAACTCGAGCGGATCAATCTGGCCACAGGAGAGCATTATCTTTGTCGTCAGAATGAATGAGAATAGCAGCTTATCCTTCTCGAATAGCGAGCGACAGACATTAGTGTAGAGGTTTAGAGTGACTGCGTCCATCAGGTACTTCAGTCGACGGTACAGCTCCTTCGTTCGGTTCGCGTTCTCGATCGAGTAGACGTATAGGTTAACGAACCAGGCGAGCGAAAACTGGTACATCGGATCAACGTTCGGTAACTCGGTGATGCAGTAGTAGAGCGTAGACGAGTGGACAGCTACCGGACGGTAGCTCTGCCGGAACGCCTCAATCCGCTGCTCGATCTCGCGTGAATCTTCCTGCTTCTGGACGATCTCGCTCGAGATGCGCTTCGAGTCGTCCAGGATCCGAATAGCGCTCTCGTCCTCCAGGATGTCGCCCTTGCTTTCGGACAGCGTTTTCAGGATTCGATCCTCGACATCCTTCAGCATTGCCACGTTGCGGGCACCCTGTAGTATCAGACTCTGGCGCAGCTCCTGTAGATCCGGGCGCTCCTTCGCCACCACGATGCCCAACAGCTGATCCTCCAGGCCCTGAATAGTGAGCGCGAAATTGATCACTGTTACCTTGTTGTACACCTCGGGGAGATAGTGTGGGTTGCGCAGGGCCGATGTAAGGTAGAGGCGGAACTTGGGTGACATCGGAATGACGTTCTCACCGATCGACACATACTCGATGCCACCCTGAACGTAGGTGTTCCGGTTGAGCAGCGGATCGAGCGGTGCCTCGAGCTCCTCCAGCACGTTCTCGATCAGCACCGGGTGTCCCTGCTCGATACAGGCCTCGATCTTGCGCATGTAGTCCGACTGCGTAAACTTCACCACCACCAGGTGATTGTTGCGCTCCAGGTTGCGGATCCACTTGTTCGCCTGTAGCTGCGGATCGATGAAGAGACTGTAGCGCGACGAGCAGTCCATTACGATCGCGTTCTCGGTAGAGAAAGCATCGGTCGGTAAACCGGCTATGTTCCAGCCTTGGATCTTGATCTTTGAGCCAAGCACCTCCACTAGACTGTATTGAGGTGAGCATGGAATTTGGTGCTCCAAGCACAGCGCATGCCATGAGGAAATGCAACGGGTGCGATACCCAGCCGCCAGCGGTGCCAGGTAGGCGATCACACCGCTTGAAACGAGAATATCGCCGGCCAAACTGTCGTACAGCCGTTGCAGATGCTCGGCTGACGCGATCCAGCGTGACTTTTCACCACCCAGTCCACCGATCAGCGTTTCCGCTCGCTGCAGCTTGTCCTTGCACAGCTGCACCTCGTCCTCGACCTCTTGCTTCTTACGGTTGGCGATCTCAAGGTTGTCGTTCAGTTCGGCCACCCGCCGTTCGAGGTTCGCTGCCAGTAATCGCTTTTCGTTCAGGATTGCCATCGTTTCCGCGTACTCCTTCTCGGCCTGGCGCAGCTTCTCCTTCTTCGGTGCGACAATCTTGGCGACCGCATCGTACAGGTCCATCGCGATAATCCACTTGCACAGACCCTCAGCCGCGCTCGACGCCTTTGCCACGATGTGCGGCTGGAAATCCTTGTGCGGGATGAAATCCTTACGGATCTTGCGCATAATGTCCGGGTTGATCGTGTCCTTGTCGAAGTCCTTTAGTGTCTGCAGGAAGGCTAGGTCGCCGAGCAGTCGTTTGCTGGGACCCCAGTAGTCGAGCATCTTCTTACCCGTGGCCGGATCGGCCACCTTGTCCGGCGAGATACCCTTCATGACGCATACGGCCGCCATCACTAGCTTTACCACCTCGGGCGGGTTCTTCATAGACTTTACCAGCGTAATATCCGTGGGTTTGAGTGTGTTGAGCGCTTGGATCGCTTCCTCCAGGATCGGAATCGCTCCTGCCAAATCCTTCTCGCAGTCCGCTTTGAGTACCTGCGCTTCAGCCGCCTGTACGTTCGCGACCAACTCGTCCTTCTTCACCTGTTCAGTTGCCGCCGTCGCCTCCAGCGACTCCCGCTCAATCTCCTCCGTCATTTTGCGCGAATTTTCCGCCATCACGAGCAACGTCGGTTGAAGCGCGTTGAGCTCGATCTGCATTTTTGACACGGCATCGGCCGCCGCTCCGAGCTTCTCCAAGCCACCGAGATACCGTAGCTTGTTACCCATGATTTCGCCTTGGTGGCGCTGCGTCAAGTTTCGGAAGGAGCGGATAAGCTCGAGGTACGAGGCGGATGTGATGTAGGTGATGCGCCCCGTATCGGCCGTAAACTCAGCCGCGATGTCCCGCGCGATCACGTGAAACTGCTGGCACAGTACCACGATCGAGCGCTTCACCTCGGTCGATACACTCAGTTCCTTCATGTACCTCTCGGCCACCTTCTCCAGGGCATCCTCTGGCCACGAATCGTACCAGTCGATCGTACAGCAGTTAACCAGCGACGGGTAGAGGCGAATGCGCGTCCTCAGTGCACCTCCGATCGGGCTGAAACAGATCACGATGTGTAGCTTCTGCTTGCACCGGTTCACGAAATATTGGAACACCTCGAGCGGGCTGATGTCAAGATTCCGGTTGCCACCTTGTGCTGCCAGCCGCACCAGCTCCAGGATCTCCTGCTTCTCATCGATCGCGAACAGGTTCGGTACCTCGCCCAGATTCAGCAGACAATCGATGTCCTGCAGGAACGCTTCTTGCTGCAGCTGAGCCTCGGTCAACAGCAGCACCGTATCGTGTCCCAATCCGCCCGCTTCCTTCAACACCTTCTTCAGATCGTCACGCCACTCGGCCAGCCCGTAGAACTTGGTGATTTCGGGCTGGAACAGCGATTGGCCGCACATTTGGGCTGCCAGCTTGGTTAGCGACTGGCGCCCCGAGCCGCCCATACCGATCAGCAGCGAGCTTCCACCGGCCATCGAAATCACGCGGCATACCTTGTTCAGGTGTTGCAGCGCGTACTGGAACAGCACCACGTCCAGCTTCGTCTTGGACTGTGCACTGTTGTACTCGGCCAGCATTTTGCTCGCTAGATCTCGCAACTGCTCTACGTGTGCCGTCTCTTCGTATTTGCGCTCCTCGGGCTCAGCGTCCGCATCAAAGTAGCTGCCGAACATGAGATTGTTGAGACTGGCCAAGCGTACCGCACCGGTTGCCTCATCGAACAGTTCCGGTAGCAGCGTCTGCGGTGTCTCCTTGAAGAATGTCTTCAGGTTCTGGAGCAACTTATCGAACACGAACACCCGATCACCGTCGTCGACCAGGCGGTCGTAGAAAACACGCATTGACTCATGTAGCCACAGCTTCGGAAACAGCTTCTTGCTCTCGACCGATTCGCGCTTCAACATCGCGCACCCACTGATCACGCGCAGCACGTCGCGCAGGTTGAAGATGTAATGCGATTTGGCCGGCGTCGGCAATAGCTTGACGCACGCAAACTGGTACGTATCCAGCGTCGCACTGACGATCATGTTCACCACGTTGATAACGTCGGACGCGTGGCCACCGCGTTTGTACCCATCGAGCAGTATGGCCGAGAAGATTTTAAACATCGTCTCGTCGTTGAAGTTACTGATCGCGAAAATGTTGAAGTGGCACAGGAAACGTGGATAGACGTCCTGGCGGCTGCCACCGACCAGCCCGCAAGCTGCCATCACAAGGATATTACGCAGGTACACCTTCGAGGTGTCCTTTAGATCGTACCAATGCCCCTGATCGAAGTATTGGCGCATCAGCTCGATGGCTGGCTGAGCCCCATACACTTCCTTCACCGGCATGTTCATGTCGTCGATGAACAGTACGCACGTTCGACCGTTCGGTGGCCCGTACACGCCTCGCTTCTTCTTGATTAGCTTCGATATGATCAGTTCCTGCGTTTGGTTGGCCGTAATCTGCGTCGTGAAGGTGATGAACGTCGGTAGACACCGCTCCTGATCCATCTTGCTCATCATGTAGTTCTGGATGTAATACGTTTTGCCCGTACCCGTCGGTCCAACAAGCAGTAGTGGCTTCTTGTTCTATTCAAACGGTGAGCACGAAAATAGAGTGCGCATTAGAGATCACTAGGATACCTTAATCGGGATCGCTTACCTTCACATGAATGTCGAGGATATGCATATAGCGCACCGAATCGAGTGTAGGGACAAGCAGCGTGAAACCGGCTTCATTCTTCATCTGCCTTACCATATCGGGATAGTAGCGCCACGAGCCCTTCTGCTTGAAGTGATACACATAGTCGATGATCATGCCCTCGCCCGGCATGGACACGTCAATCTTCCCGACCGCCTCCGGTACCGGGTGCTGCTCGTCGGTTCCCTTCCAAATCTGCAGATTAGACAGAGCCCAGAGTTGGCGATATAGATGGAGGATGGCGCTTCTATTTCCATCCCGTTAGAAGCTTACCTCCCGGTAGAACTCATCAAACTTCACTTTCGATTCCATTTCCAGTATGCCTCCAAGACCCCAAACGACGGCGTACATCATGGCGGCCTGGAACCAGGTGAATAAATATTTGGCGTACTCGTCCGGGCTTTCGTGGCACGCTTCGTCGATGACCATCTCGAATATGGTGAGCGTCGCCATGAGCAGGCTAGTATCGCCCGGTTGCAAATACTGGTGACCATGGTGCCGCACGAATGCCAAACAATCCGGTATGAGCCAGCGAAAGAGCGCCATCAGCAGATCGTGCCACTCGTGCGTCCAGCCGTTATTACAGCGCGCAATCCACGATTCCACCAACGCCTCCCAACCGATCACGGAAGGTTCCATGAAAATCATACCACACCGGGAGACGGTGGCCGGCGAGGCCTGCTCCAGGTCCATCACCTCGAAAATCATCGACATGGTACCGCTCATCGTGATCACCTCACCGGACGTGAGGCACAATTTCCGGTTGTCATCCAGCACCGTGTTCATGTTTTCAATCCAGACTGCATCAACCGGTCCATCAAAGACGAGCCACTTCCGATCCGGTGACGTGTCGGTTGCCTGCCGCCGGAAGATGGTCGACGCGATACCGTCCGTCCATTCGTACGAAATCGGATCGAACGCACCGTAAAGCTGGCCCATCGTGATCGCCTTCGGATTGACTACTTCGAATTGAGTTCGTTGGAAGTACGGGTTGGATGCGCCGTTCCCGCGGTGGGTCGCTGTTTTCAGTCGCGCTAAACAACTGGCCAGTACACGCAGTGTCATTGACTTGCCCGAGTACGGTACGCCGACCAGCATGAATCCATGACGCACGATCATCATCTCGTACGTCTGTATTACCTTGGTGAGGAAACCAGCAGTCGGTTGGAGGTTCAGCTCGGTGCAGACCTCGCGGAACGCACGCTCCAGCAAGGTATAATCGGCCCGCGGTAGCTCGACGCCCGGGAACAGATCTGAGATGATGCCCTCGAACAGCGGTACATCGTTGGCAAGAAATTTGGGTAAATTGACGTCCAGCAGCGAACGGAGCAGCAGAATCTCCTCGTCCTCGTCCGGGTGCACCTTCTTCAGGTTACCGCACGCCTGCAGCACCGTCTTGACCGCGCGCATACCGTAGTCGTAGTGGTTCTGCGACGACAATTGCTCCGAACAGAGCCGGTACGTGGTGACGATCTTGACCGCAAGCGTGCGCGCATTGGTGAACCCGAACGAGTAGAGCGAAATCTCGCCTATCATTGCGTAATCCGGCACCATCATGGCGACCGTTCGAAACAGCACCTTCAGGTTGTCCGGCAGCTCCGATCGGCCGGCATATCCCGGGTTCATCGTAATACAGACGTAGCAGGCTGGATTCAGTGTCAGCTCGGTACCCTCGAAGTTGAAGCGCGCCGCACCTGCCCGAACGGCCTGCACGATGCAGAGTATTTGCTGTGCGACCACCGACAGCACCTCCAGCTCGATACGGTTGAACTCGTCGAAACAGGCCCAAGCACCGGATGAGGCGAGCCCCTTAAAGAATTTGCCCATCGCCTTGTAATCGAGACCGTCGGAACAGTTGAACACCTTGCACTGTACGGCGAGCGCCTTGGCGAGATCCTTCGTCGTCTCCGTTTTGCCGGTACCGGCCGGTCCTTCCGGTGCGCCGTTCAGGTGAAGCTGATAGGCGCCCATCAACGTGCGGTAGCAGCGATCGGTCAATGGAGTGATAACAAGCCGGTCAGAATTACCCAGGTACTCGCAAGCAAATGGAACTGCCGCATTAATGATCTTCACTGTCACACTGCCGCCACTATCGAGACCAACGGTCGCAGCAGTGTCCATGTTCGTGGCCTCTTCCCAGTAGTAGCGTAACTGCGCCAACCACTGGAAGTCATCCTCCGCGCTGACCCGGCTTCTGATCAACTCCTGTACGACATCCTTGGCGTGCACATCGACCACGATCAGTGCCTTCACCGTAATGCGTTCCAGGTTGGTAAGGTCCTTCGAACGCATCAAGGCTACCACGCTCATCAGCTCCACCTGCAGCCGCTCAAACAGATCCAGTATAAGTGTGTTGTTGCGCCTCCGGAAGCACTGGTGTATAGCGGCGGCCCAGTAGATCTGAGACACGCACAGCACCACCATGCCCGGCCAATCGAGGATCCAGCGCGTCCGAGGTTGAGGACCCGAGAACGCACGGTATGCCGCTTCCAACTCGGATCGTATCGCACCGAGCATAGCGGCCTCGACCCACGATAACCATCGTTCCACGCTACCTCGAGCCTCAACCGTGGAGACGGACTCCACGAAGCCAACCCGCTCCTGTTCGATGCTGATCATTGAGTGGATGTCAAGCCGATCGTCGAACTCGAGCCTATGGATGCCCTCGAAGCATTTGCTGAGATGGGGCTGTACGCGTAGCGGATCCTTGGTCTCGGACAAAATCTCCAACATCTCGTCATTGGAGAGGAAGAAGAAACGAGGGAAAAAGAGGCGCTTCTTCTCGAGATACTCGTTCACACCGTCGGTGATCTGCTCAAGTAGCTCGTTCGACTGTTCCAGTGCCTCCTGGACACCCTTGGCGGCTGCCACCCCTATCACCGACCGGTTCGTCTCGACCGTCTTCATGTACATCCGGTAGGTTTTGTCAACCTGCTGGAACATGCGACCCTCATTCGGCATCTGGGCAACAATGTCCTTGGAGGAAAAGATCGGCAGCAGGTATAGCCAGCCGCCCTGCACCTTGCCCCACTGATCGATCGTTCGGTTCACGCGCGTCAGCGTCTGGTACCATTCTTTCACCTCGCGCTCACACGGTTTCACGAACGCCGAACCACGCATCGCCAGCGTTTTCATGATGTGATCATCCAGTACAGCTTGTATCTCGTCCAGACCCGACAGTATGTTGATGCCGGTATCCTTGTACGCGTTCAGCTTAAAGGTGATGCCCTCCCATTCGGCGATCATCGTTTGGAGACTCTGCTGCAGTGCTAGCTCCTTGTTTGCGCCGATACTGATTATGTCGAACTTCTCCAGCTCATGGTCCAGTCCGTAGTTAATGATCTTGCGCAGCGTGGTCCCAGCATCCGGTGTAAGATCGAATCCGGCTATCTCGGACATCTCGTCCCAGTGGCGATCCTTCAGCGCCGGATTACACATGATCTTCACCACATATACACCACGGTCAAAATCTCGAATCGACTGCGCCATCCGGGCGCACAGCTTCAAGGGACAGGGATGCTTCTCTGGATCGGGATCTTCAGTTTGTCCCTGAAAGTATACAACAGTGATGTCAGAAACCATGGTAAGGAACTTTAAGAACCCACTCAACCTACCTTAAATTTACACAGCGTATTCTCCAACATGTCTGCCTTAATGCGGTTGCGGTAGTACTTTTGCGTCTTCTGAAATTCTTTCAGAAACTCCTCCGTCTTGGATTTCACAAAGTCCGGTTCCAGATACTCAAACGGCCCATCCATCCACACATTGTAGTAGCGCAACCATCGCATGCACAGACTAGCAAATAAGGGTAACAGGGATAAGATATCCAGACAGAACCCCTTGGCACGAGAGTGGTCCTTACCGGATGAGCTTGTAGAAAGGTACGACAAACGACTTGATCGCCTCGAGCACCTGGTACTGCGATTTGGGAAACTTGAACAGCACCTCTTCTTTGTTGATCCATTTTACGTAATCTTCGAACACAAAGATCTGATCGATGTAACCGTGCAGCACAACGATGTAATCCCGGAACTTATCAGTTTCCGTCATATCGTTGATAATGGCGATGTGCGGTATCATCTCTTCCATCTTTTCGTTCAGCTGTTTCGTCACTTCCTGTAGCTTTTCCTCAAACGAAAATTTATACTGCTCAAAGTTCGTCGAGTTCACTTCAAACACCGACTGGATACGGAAGTACCAATTGACGCTTTCGACCTGCAGCTGCATCTGGTCCGCTTTCAGCTCCTTCAGCTCCACCAGGTACGCGTTGATCTGTAAAAACCATATTGATTTGTAATGTTTAAATATAAAGTACTCTACATCGGTTCAGCTTACCCTCATAGTGATCTGTATCTTGTCCCGCAGTTCTTCGATGATATCCGACTTGACGCGCGTCATGTACTCGCCATTGGCCATCAGCTGCTCGGTCGAGGTTGGTATTTCAAGGGCCCGCTCCTGGATCTCCTCAAACTCCCGGCAGATGCGTTCAATCTCTCGCCGATGTTCGATCTCAATGTGATCCGCTACACGTCCAATGTACTGTTCCACCATTTTCCGTAGGCTTACAATCGCGTCCGATTGAGTGACGTAGCCCATCGGAAAGTACTCCTTCTGCACCATCGCCAGCAACCGCTCCTTGTAACGACGGAACTCGTCAATCTTTTCGATATACTCGTCGAAGGTTCGCGGCTCGGACAGAAAATCGTCCAGCACTTCCTCGGTGGCCGGATCGAGCAGGCCGCTGAACTGTTCCCGCAGATTCTCCAGATAGTGTGTCAGCGGTTCGAAGGCACTGGTTAGTGCATCTTGTATTTGGCTGTGCGCTTCCTCAATACACCGTTCGGCAATTCCGATGCGCAGGTAGGGTGTCCCCTTGGTCGACTCGAAACCAGCCGGATCGATAAGTGACTCGAGACAGTCTAAACGATTTCCGATCGCCATTACCTCATCGATCGCGTTCTGGTACACGCTGTATATGTCGTTCAGGCTCGGAAACAGATCAAGTTGACCCCGGTCACAAACGGCCACGATTTTCATCTGTGGAATCTGGCGCACATTCCGGATCGTTCGTTCCAGATAATCAATTGTGCGGAGCTTAGCCTCGTTTAGCTGTCGGTTGATGAGCCCACCGGCACAGTGCAGTACCTTTGCCCACATCGATTTTGGTAACGTGCGCCGCTCGTAGTGCTTTCTGAGGATAGCCACAATCTTGGGGTACCATTGGTTCGTGATTAATGCGCTTACCGCCTGCAGATCTTTCTTGATCAGATCGCGCAGCTCGTTCAGCGTAATCTCCTCTCCCGCTCGGTAACGCGCATAATCATTGAAATACACCGGCAGATCGGTGAATGCGTAGTGCACGATACACCGTATGAATGGGTGTGGCAGCAGTAGATTCCGTTGGATATAAGCCCGGCATCGCATATAATTACGGTAGTTGTCCGTACGACCAACACGCTTGAACTCAAACTTGACTCGCTCCGGTACGTAATCGTTCGGGCCTGGCTTCAGAATCTTCTGGCAGCTGTAAGCCTTCATTACTTTGTCGAATTCGGCATGAACATCGGTCATGTAGGCGGCCAGAACGGTCGGGTATTGGACGCGCAAGCGCTTGGGAACGTAGGACAGGATCTTGTACTCCGTGCTGGCCAACATCTTTGGTACCGGGGCACGCCGGGCATGTTCACGCAACCGCTCGGCATAGTATGATTGTGGTCGCGGGATCACGTCCTCAAAGTCAACTGTTGTACTGCGACAAATTTTTATTTTCTCCTGTAATCACGAAAAATCATCATAAGTGTGATTGAACCCCGGCTGCAAAACTGAAACGCGGCTACGATTCTGCACTTACCACGGCCGCCTTCCTGCGAATGAAACTATAGTGGCGGCGCTCCTTCACCTCGGACAGGAATAACTTCAGCAAAGGGTTCTGCATGTACGGCTCGTCGTCATACTTGTCCAGCTTGTCGCACGGTTTGTGCAGTTTCGCTAACCTTTTACTCATAACGGAAGGGAACCTTTTACCTTCGACAAGTACTGAAGAACTAAAATCTTGGCGTCCACCGTCTAGGGTTTTGCCGCACAACAGACGCTACCTTGTTGACGGCCGTAAAACAGACGAGGACGTTTCTATGCTACTACTTCACAACGGCTACTCTGTTGCACACGACGCCTACCCGGCAGACCCGTTACTATGCGGGTGTGTTGTAGTACCATGACTACCACGAACCACATTCCAGCACGACTATAGGCAGCCGTACCAAAGGCCACAACTAGACCAGACACCCCAAATTAGAACGAATGATCCATTTCCAGGATGCCCCATATTCTGTGCAAGTACAGTTTGTTGGAGCAGTCTAAGAGCAATTTCGAATCCTTTCTTTCGGACAGTTCGGATGTAACTTCAACGTACGATACTATTTGAACTATCAATTATAAAATTATTCACAGGTGATACTTCTATCCAGATCATATGGAGCTGGATGGATATCCCACACTGCTATTATGTGGCTTTTATTGAACGTTATGCTTGTGCTTTTCGCTTTTTGCCACCAACGATCTTATCGAACATCCGTTCTACCTTTGCATCGCTCTTTATCGCCACCTTCCAACGGGCCGGATCACGCTTATATGTATCGATTAGTAGTCGCTTGTTGAGGATAAAACCCCACGGTTTGCCACTAAGCTGAGCAGAGCTGTCGGAAAGTTCGCGCACAATGTTTTCCCTTTGCGCCGGATTACCCGCCTCGTAAAACAGCTCAACCACGCGCGAACCGTGCGACGTCAGTGCCAGTTGACCGTACTGGCCCTCCAGATGGCGTACCATCTTTTCGCGTGACTTCTCACCAACAAATCGCGATCGTACGAATGCGTTGGCGATGAATGAACCACGCGGATCACGCAGAATCTCCACCAACCGCTCCGCATTCATCTCGAGTAGGGCCGTAACAAATTTGATGGGCTTATTGAATTCCAGTATCGCTTGTAGAATGAGTGAACCGTGTATGTGAATCTTCGGTGCGGTAGCGGATGTCACGTTGGCTGGCATCAGATATAGAACTGCAGTCAGCAGCTTCTCCGATCCGGCATCGCCACAGTGCAGAGCATCGAGTAGTTGCTTTATGAACTTTCCCTGCTGACAGGAAAGCCTAACGCATGCGTTGGTCAGGGCTAGCACTACACCCGAGTGACCACGGCGCAGGATGGACTCCAGGCTGCCTTCCAGTTCGCCAAAGATTGTCTCCATCGTATCCTTGTCTGCGGTGTGATCGATCAGCTTCTGAACGGCAAAGTTACACGCTCTCGACAGAGCCAGCGGTTTCAACCGTTCGCGGAACAGCTCAGCAAAGAGCTTCTCGCGCAGAAACTCGGGAGAGGCTACTGAGAGGCACACCTCCAGAAGCCGGACAGTACCCTCACAGTGGAAAAGCTGGGGCAGTTTCATTTCCTCTTGCTTTCCCGCTGCAGTATATTGGTTTGCGCTCTCGTCCATTTCATCGTTATTTGCCTCCACAAGATTGGCAAGGAAGCACTCGGTGTGTAGCTTAGTGCAAAGCTGCTCGAGCTGAAACGGATCATTACTGTTGGCGATCGCCTGTAGCAATGTTTGTAGTACGATCGAGGTAAGATTACCGAACGGTAGATCCGCAAACTGAGGCCATTCCAGCAGGTGCAGATTGAAGCTGTGTAACAGTTTGCTCCAGCTCTCCGGCACCACTAGCCTTTTAACCGTTTCCTTGTCGCCTCCGGAATCGCGTGTTCCGGCACCGCCTCCTACCAAGGCCACCTTCATCTCGGCGATACCGCTCAGATGCAGCATGCACTGCCGCACGACGTAGTTGGCTGTGCAGTTCCAGACGAACTCTTCGAGATTGTTCACCAGAAACTTGGCTAACCGTTCCACAAACGCGCCGCACGCTCGTCGATGCTCGTCACTATACGGTTCCTGCAGGCTGTAGGTAAAACTGGGCCAAATGTCCTTCGGTCCGCGTTCGTCGCCGCCAGCTGTAAGCTTCCGTTTCTTCTCTGCCGATTCCTTCAGCTCGGCCGCCTTTTCGTCATGCTCCTGTTCTGGTTGTTCTTGCAGGGGCGCTACGGTACGTAGCATTGCCACGTACAGCACCCGCTGGAGCACATGCGAGGCAAACGAATCGCAGCACACGACACGGAAGTGCTCCGCCAGGGTGTCCATTAAACGGGCAAACGTTTCCTCGTCCGCATAGGTGAGCAGATTCTCCAGTACCCGGCTTCCGAGCTGGTTCGATGAGGTGCGGATCTCTTTACCTTCCAGCTGACCGAGCACATTGTTCGCCATCAGCTGACGCTCTTCCGTACCCTCCGTCTTGCCCATACTGTCGAGAATGCTGAGCAGATAGTTGTACTGACTCTGGTCTAAATCCTCACCGCGGCCGAAACTGCCGATACGCCCGAACCCCTTCGCATTATGCAGGAACTTCTTGGCTCGCTTTCGCTTCTTGGCACGATTTTTATGATGCTGCTTTCCCACGCTGGACTGTTCATCTTCTACCGTATCCATTACGCTGCTGATTGTCCTTTATTACACGGATTTAAGCAAAAACGAGGACGAAACCACAAAAACGTGTTTCCTTTTTTGTCAACAAACAAACGTCAAAAGCAGTACGGGTGTGTGAGTAGGCGCCCTGGCAATAAGCGAAAGAACAACACGACGCGAAATCGTCCTACTTCTGGAAAAAGGCAGGAATATCCTTGCTGCTGTGCGGTCCGATTACGATAAGTGGGGGACGGAAGTGCGATGAGTCACCAGTGCCGTGATTGAGGTGCTCGTTTCACCTCGCCACCCCCTGAGAGCGATGAACGGCGACACCGATTCACCGCCAGCAGGAGCAGCAGCAGCAGCAGCAGTTCCTGCGGGGTCAGCAGCACCGCCACCTCCGCTGCGAGAATGGGAACCGTTGGTTGAGCTGGTCGGTAAAATTCCACCCACCGTGCAGCGCGGTTTGCTGTTCCACGATGTGTCCCTCACGTGCCTCGATTCGGTGGACGAGTTTATCGCTTTCGGTACCAACGTCGGTCTCGTGTTCCTGTACAACCGCAAAACGGGTACCGTGGAACATCGCTTGCCGGCGGTCAGCGAGAACGGTGGCTCACCGGAACTGACCTGCGTGCGCATCATCTCGACCGTCGAGTACATGGTAGCCGCCGGATGTCGGACGGGTATGGTTACTATTTTCCAGATTCCCAAAACCCCTCCACCGGATGTGTGCGCCGAGCTGCTGTTGAAGGCGAAACCGATCGAACGGTACACGGTGCGGGGTTTGCATCGGGCCGGCATCAGTGAGCTGCTGTGGTCAAAGAACGGCATGAAGCTGTTCTCGGGTGATACGGCCGGTGTGGTGGTACTGACCGAGATGGGCTACACCTCGAAGACGTGCCAGTCGCGCGAAATCCTCAACGAACGGTACGAGATCGTACAGATGGATCTGCGACAAGGACGCTGGCTGCTAGTATCGAGTCTCTTCCGCACGGTAATCTGCAGTCCCGAGGTTGCTACCGATGAGCGTCGCTGGCGAGTGGCACAAGTCGGGAAAAAGGACCGTAAAACGTTGGCCCCGTTCGGAGCGATCTTTGCCCAGGTCCATGGGCAGCAACAAATCATCTCGACACGTTCCGGGTTCCGGCTTTGGCTAGCCGATTACGAGGGGAACGTGGCCCAGACGCTTATCTTCAAAGAGCTCATGCGTGGTCCGCAGCAACATGCCGAGATTCCTCTGCTCAATCCGAGCCGCAATCCGGTTCGCATTCCAACGGCTTTCGGTAAACTGTATCCCTTCGAGGCAAACCAGATTGTCACGGTAGCCAATGGGGCCCTGTTTCTGCTGGATCTCGAACGGATGGCCATCGTGGGCCAATTAACACGTTTACGCCACATTCTGGATGTGTCCGTTGATCGGAATGAGATTCTAATTCTTGAAAGCCCTCGCTCTCTGGTGCGCATTGCAACGCATCCGGATAGCTACAGCCGCACGACGGTAGTGTTTAAGCATATGGAGCTGTTCGTCAGCCAGGATTCACAGGTGGTATTGGCGGACGAATGCCACGAGGAGCCAACGCAATGCCTTACCATCACAGGGCCGGATGACGGCAAGGACGGGACTGATAATGGTGGTGCGCCAGTAGAGATAGGCTCGGCCGCTGCCTCCAACGAGGAACCCGGTGAGGCACGACTTATAAACGTGCACATGAAGAAATTAGAATTGTTTGATGCGCTTAATGAGCTTAAGTACGATGATTCGATTCTCTACAAGAGTGGCCGCCGCAGCCGCAAGCATCGTGCGAATCGCGTTAACGCAATCGTCGAGATCGGCCAAATACCGAAGGAATTCGAAACGGACGAGGAAGCGCCCGGTGGCAGCTGAATTAGCGAGCTTTTGCAGCCGCAGGGGAGACTTCCCGCTATGCACGCTGCTTCTGTTCTTATCGCATTCCATACTAATCCTCCGTGGCTTAGTTTTTGGGTTAATTGTTGTTTTCTGTTACAAATCTGATGATACGCTCTCTCTCTCTACTGTCTAGTGGCTGCGCGGTGCCGTTAGCGTGTGATAGTGTACTTTAAAGCCGGAAATAAATTGGATATTTGTTACGCACCATTTGCATGCGATATTATTTCGAAGAGGGACCGCCACAACCAAAGAGAATGGAAAGAATTTGACTGATTGGTAGTTGGGTCATGGCTAGATCTTCGCTGTTCTATAGCAAGCATTGATGTTTTGCTGTGGGAATAGCCTATTGACGAAAAATGCAATCGTAGCAACGTAGTAAACCACGGCGCATGGAGGTTGGCTAGTTGAATGTTTTACTGTGTTTATGGTTTTCCTCGTTACTTTATTCACTTGTTTCTCCACGACAAAATCGCTTTTCCCATTTTCAGTTTCCTTTGCCCCAGGCCAATGAACTCGTCGAATTCGCTTCCCTAACTTTAATGGATGTACGTCCCTCCCTCACCCGACGGCAAAACGTTAGCCTTGGGTGGAAGGGATCCAAGGATCAAGGGTTCAACTCAATTTTCCCTTCACCTACTACGCATTCTTTTGATTAATAACAAATTATTGATCAATAGATATCTGTGGACATCTGTATATCACTCCCAGTGTGTTTGCCGATAATTATTGAAATTTGTTCGCCCACCGCGCGGCCATGCTTAGTAGTCGCTAGGGTTGAGGTTTTCGGTTGGATTCCGACTACCGCTTCTCTTTCAGCAGATGCACTTAGAGG
>NC_064875.1:3257500-3262500 GCF_943734745.1 Anopheles darlingi | reverse complement strand
ATGTTTCTTTCATCGAGAACGAACTTTCCTTCGAAGATAAGGTAAGCAGAAACCGGTCTAGCCTATGCAACTTCCTTTACTGACTTGCTACTCGTAGATTTCGTTGATCTTCCTGCTGTACGGTCAGCGCAATCCGAATTATGCTCTGCAGACCTGGACTGTGGCCGCCTCGGTACCGGACAAAACCACCACCAGCTTCCTGGTTGAGTGGATGGATATCGCCCAGCGAACGGATTCAGGATGGGAAATGGAATTGCTCGAGGCCTTATCCATACTAGAACAGAACACGCTACTGCTCCGAGTCGGTTGCAACGACGAGGCGCTCCGCCTGCTCTTTTATCCGCGCACAACGGAACTGGCCGTGAATGTACACCCGCTGCTGAAAGGGCTGTACCACTTCTGTGAACGGTTGGACGATGCAAATGCACGGAAATTAGCCAAGCAACTCGGCCAACCGTACGGAGGAACCTCGGATGTGGCAGAGAACTGCTTCGAGGTGGTCCTGCTGCGTTTGCTGTCCTCGGAGGCGGTTCGTTTGGGTTCGAAGACCGAATCCCAGGAGTGTGATCTGCTAACACTGTCGGCCGCTTGTAAAGCGATCGAGCTGTACGATGAGAGTTACTTCTTGAAAGGTATCGCTGATCACTTCAACAGCACACTAACGAAACAGCAGCATCAGCAGCACCAGCCGCAGGAACAATCGGATGCTAGCTCCAAAAGTGAAACGCAGCAGCGCAGCCTTCGCTCCGCTGTGGCAAAAACCGAACCTGCACCACGTCGTACTGCTGCCGTCACTTTAGAGCGCTATCACTTCGTTCCGGAGCGCGCAGGAATATTCCTGCTGGTTAATCAGTTTAGTTTCCATCGCGAAACCAACCCAGAGCTGAGCGAACTACTGCCAGCGAAACCCCTACGACCCCGCAAAGGAACTGCTGTAGATAAGAAAGCATTGGAGGAACTGTTCACCCGGTTCGGGTACGAGATGATTGTCGAAGAAAATATAACCCATCTTCAGATCCTGCAATCCGTATCCCGGGCGGTGCAAAAGGTCGAACCGACACATTGCTCACTGGTAGTGTGTTTGCTTTCGCACGGTCAGGAAGGGAAGGTGTATGGAACCAACAGCATACCGGTAGAGGTGAAAGCCATCCAGAGTTTAATGGCGAACGAGCGTGTTACGGGCAAACCGAAGCTGCTGATCGTACAAGCCTGTCAAGGATCCGAGCTACAGTCAGCTGTACCGATACCAAGGTACGAACACGATGGAGCAGTTGTATCCAAGGAACGGACCGCGTCGGTGTATATGGACTTTCTAGTTGCATGGTCCACAGTACCAGGGTTCGCTTCGGTACGTCACGTCGACAAAGGTTCCTGGTTCATACAGGAGCTCTGTACAAAGATGCAGCTTCTATACCAGAGGTAAGGATAATACCGCTGCCGAACGGTGCTGTACCAGAGGTGACTATTAACGTGGATGTTTCTTTATTCCATTTCAGTGAACACTTTGCCGATATACTAACTGCTGTGATAGACGATGTTTCCAGTAAGCGGGGCTACGGTAACGAGTGTATGGTACCGATCGTGCAGAGCACATTGAGCAAAAAACTCTACTTCACCAGCCAGCCTTTACCGTCATGTTAAACATGCACCATCGTTCTCTTGTAGAACGTAAAAGAAGTTGTTACGAACGCGTCATGTAGCTAGTATAGTGTTACTAGACCTGGAGTTAGTTAGGTGTTAGGTAATGTCGTATGAACGAAGGATAGGTAATGAGAGAATCTAGCGTTAACTGTATGCTAGTTGAATTGTATTTTATATTTGATAATAAACCGTTTTTTACATTCCCAGTGGGTACACGCAAATAGTTATGCATAATTCCTAAATGTGCTTTTGGTGTGTTGTAACCGCGGATCTGAACTGTAACGGCCGTTCAAAAAACGGTCACCAGGCGCCCCCATTAGAAATCGAGGAAAAGGAGAATCGATCAGGCGAAAAGGACGAGCCCTCCACGAGTGAGGCTTCGGTTTGCCTGTACACGTAGTCGAGAGGAATGTACGGTTCGTTGACAGCAGCAAACCTTCTTCCCTATTTCCCAACCCATATTGTTATTCCCACGAGAGTTGGTGTCCGCAAGGTGGGCCACGTCAATGTGAAAACCACTCTACACGGCCCGAAATCCCCAGAAGAAACGACCCTGTTCCGCGTAGTGTGTAGTAGACACCGGTAGTAGAGTGCTATCCGATTCCGCAGACAAAGAAGTCACCATGATGCACGAGGTGTGGGTAACTGCAACTCCGTCCTGTCGCGTTGTGTTTAGTTGAAGAGCAATATATAGTGCGAGTGTACCGGATCCCTCCTATCTTCAAAGGCAATGTCCCTAGTGCGGTGAAAGTAGTGGCATGGAAAGGCATTGCCATGCAGTAAAAGTGTGGCACTGCATTACAAAAAGGATTTTGAAAGTCAAAGTTCCATCGTCCTCAACCTATTAAGGATAGGACAGAGATCCTTAGAGCAGTAGCAGCAGCACGGTATGGTTGGGGGTGATGGTGATTCACGGGTGTGGCCCGTGAACGGGGGAATCCGTTGATCGATTCTCCGATACTCGCCCCGTTTGGATTTCGCTAGCTTCCTGTCAACGGCAGGACTAAAAGCGCGGGCGCGTCCTTTGCCACACAAACACACTCCAACGTTGCATGGGAAGGAGAGTATACTAGTGCACCGAAGGCCAAAAACAGGAGCGAATCTAGGCGCGCGCGTTCAGGTTTCACCGTCAAAATAAACATCAAAACGTGTCCGTACGGCGGCGGTGATAACTTATGGTCCTGGCGTATGAGTAAATCCTTGAGTCGGCGCACACGTGTGTTCGTGTGTTAGTAAACATCGTGACCGATAGAGGAACGCAAAAGTGCAGCTCGGCTGCTGTTTAGTGTGCAAAAAAACGTAGTAGTTACCATTGGATGTGACGTGGGAGGCTGTGGGAGGCTGTGGGACCACTTGAAAAGCTACTGGGAAGTGGAGTCAGTGTAAACAGCCCGCCCTTAAGCTGTGCGGATATCCGCCGTTGTTCGTTTTCCATCCGTTTCCACTAGCGACCTAGTGCTTCCACGTGCTTCAAGGATGGGGCACTTCCTTTCTTGTTTGATTTGACGTCTTTTGTCCTGAATGACGCCTGATTGTCCGCCTCATCGTTGGCATTGTCATGCAAACCATTGCTCAACAGTAGCCATAAAGACGTTCGTTAGTAGTAACGGGACGGATTAATCGTTCGGAGTGGAAGAAAAGGAACAGATCGAAAGGGGTTAAGCGAAGTGAAACGTGTCCCTGTCGGTCGTGTGAAATGTAATACACGCCTGTCACTAGCAATAATCAGAATAGTAGGAATTGAGTAACCTACTGCTCCACGAGGCACTATTAGGAGGAGACCTCAGGATCACCCCGGGGTTATACTGCGATCTCGGACAGAAGATGCATTACCGTCACGAAGAACTTCCGGCTGTACAGACGAAAAATGAATCGCTCGCCACGATTAACGATGCCAAATACGAACAGTCCATCGTGTGGCCCTTTCTCATACAGGTCGGTACCGGCCAGCGTGGGCCATCCTACATTCCTCCGGCGGTCTTCTCTTTACCCCCTCCTTCTTCATTCCACTTTTGCAGAATGCGATGGAAAATCCGATGTGCACTTCGACGACACCGACCAACTCGACCGTCGCCGTGCTGCTCTGGACCACGATTGCAGTGTTTGGCATCGTCTACACTCTGCTAGGTAATTACAAACATGGTTGGCCGTAGCCTGTCCTCGCGGGCATCATCTAGTGTCCCACTTTCCTTGCTACGTCCTTGAGAAGGTTGTCTCATAGCAGGGCCTGCTAGGCTCCGTGCAGTGTCCTAATAATGTCGTTGTTGGTCAGATGTGTGATGATTTTTGCCTGGCACTCTTAGTAATCCTGAGCCCGATGCGTCATTGTGTCGTTCCGTTCTTCATCCTTTGTTGCGCGTTGTTGGTTGCTACTTAGAAGAATAATTTTTTATTGGAATTGTATTAATTATAAATATTACTTTTTATTAGTTAGTTTCCATATTTGTACATTAAAATATCAAGATTGTTTATGATTTTTATGCCCATCCAATTTTATGCATTCGTTTTCGCTAGTAGTAGTTCGCTTTCTAGTTCTGAAGAAATAATTTTAAATCTGGAATCTTAAAAATATATTACCATTACGTAAAATATATTACGTTTTACCAGGATACCGATGTCTCCGAGCGATAGGATTCCTTACGGGGCTGGCAGCTGGTGCCGGTTGCATTATACTGCTCCAGAATAAAAATATTACCGGATTTGGTAATCTGGCGGCTCCTGGTAAGCTTCCATTTTCCACGACCAACAACAATAGCATACCAGTAATCATGTGCCCTTTTGATGTGTTCCAGCATTGGCAGTTGTAGCAGGACTATTTGGTGCTGTGCTCGGCTCGACACATCCCATCTCGTCCACGCTGATAGGAGCCTCGGCTGGTGCACTTGTCGCCGGTGCCACTATCGCTGCTTGCATAGCGACGCTACCTCATTACATATTTGGAGTAAGTTACAAGCCGGGTCCGTTTCTTAATCGCACTCTAAGGGATTTTTTTTTGCAGGAGAATGAGCTGTTTGTTTCGGTTATCGGTGGTGCCATCATTTGCGCTATCGTGGCACTGTTCTGTCCGAAGTTTATGTCCATCATAGCCTCGAGCATAATCGGGTCCGCCATGATACTCTGCTCAATTGATTTCTTCATGCACGGACTAAATACACTAGACTGGGTAAGTGGTGCCGTCGGGCATTGTCGTTGCCTATCGCATATCATCCGGCTTTTTGCGTTGCAGATCTTCAATATGAAGCCCGATCCCAGCCCCCCACCGTGCTGGGGTGGCGTGATCCTGTGCTGCTGGCCCATCTCGTCTGTGCTCGGTGTGTTGGTGCAGAGCTTTGTGACTGCCTGGAAGATTGACCATCGCC
>NC_064875.1:3247500-3252500 GCF_943734745.1 Anopheles darlingi | reverse complement strand
AACAACTTGCTCCCATCTGACGGTGTCCCGTCGTGGGGAACCGATAAATTCGACTCGAAATCTCCCTTTTTCGGAGTTTATCTTTCGTTAACCCCTTCTCGCTCCGTCGCAGTTTGAGCATTTGTTTTGAATGTTTCCAAGATTTTGGTCGACCGTTTGTCATTCGTCGTCGTCCTCGTCGTCATCGTCTACAGCGTCTACGAAATGATCCTCTTGATGATGCTGGACGTTATAGGTGAAGAAAGTAGTTCGATGACAGAGTGTCGTTGGATAAAATGGCAAGCAGAGGGTTTGAATCCGATCGAACTGGATTCTAGATAAACCCTGGCCCTGGTGGTGCACCTGGTGGATTTGATGCTGGATGGCAGGAGCGATCATTCGAAGTTCGAATGAATTATGTGTTGCTCGACAGCATTTCACGGTTTCGAGACTTCCAAGCGCATTCCAACAGACGCATTCCAGCTCCTGCTATTAAATGGGCCTCTTGGGACACATCTTCAAGAAGCCAGCTAGATACTTTATGCCGATCATCCCAACATAAGACACTTTTCCTTGGCTAGATGTTACCGTCGGTGAACCGAATGCAGTGTTAGTGTCTTCATCGGCGCTGAAACATAAAAAAGTGGCCATCATGGCGGTCTAGGGACTGGATGTAATTCGATATGATTTGCCAGTTGGCCGAGCCCACCGAGAGGAGGGCCGGAGACGACGACATTTGAGCCCTCCTGGATGCTCCTATGTGGTAGTGGTGCCGAGGATATAATGTTTGTTTGTCTGGGGTCCGGGACATCGCCATCGCCAAGCGCCCTCCGGTGCTCTATCTGCCACGGGATGGCTTCCTATCCCCAGCTCTATCCACCGTGTAAGGGTTGTGTGTGTGCGTTCGGTTAAATCGAGGCCATTTTCCTGTAACACCGTTGGTTTATGACAACCAAAAAGACCACCAGAACGCAGAACGCAAAAGACGGAACGGATTCAAGTTGATATTAGCTGTAGTCAGCGAGATTAGCGAGCGACGACTAGCTTGAATCATCGTCCAGTAACAGTAACTGCATGTACCGGAAATGCCTTGTCCTCCAATAGTCAATCAAACTTAGACGCCCCAGTAAATTCATCATCAAAGGTTTCTGCACACCAGAGCACAGCAGGACGCTGGTGCCATCCTGTCGGCCATGTGTTGCACACATGCATTGTTTATTCCTTTTCCGTTTTCTCGCCATTAATTTCGGTCGGCGTTTATGGTTTATGTTTATGCTGATGCTGCTGCCGTTGCTGTTGCAGTCAAAAGTGCTTTATAAACACTTTAACACTTATGGGTCCTTTGCCATTTCGTTTCCTTGATTGCCTCCTTCTCCCTTGCTCCGTCGAAGATTTTGCTTAAAAACGGTTCTTTTTTCGGTTCTTGGCACCTACATTCCTTGAATTCTCTGGCTTCTTCCGACGGCGGCAAGGACAGTCGACAAATTAACCACCAAGCGGTCAAGTGGAGGAGGGCCGGGTCCGAGAATGGCAGAAGACAAACAAGGAATGTTAAGTGGAAGTGTTCCCGGACCCCGGAAGATCGTATCAGAATGGACTGTTTCGGTTGCTTGGCCTAGCAAAAGGATCCGTCCTCTCGTGGACACATCCATCCCACTCTAAAGGATATTTGATTTGGGAGGCAATCATTCGAACATAAATACGCGCAGTGCTTCAAAGAATATGCTGACTGTGGATTGATCGTAGGCGTATTAGAATATTCCAACATATTGAGATTGAGAT
Source organism: Anopheles darlingi (assembly GCF_943734745.1). Classification (NCBI taxonomy): domain Eukaryota; kingdom Metazoa; phylum Arthropoda; class Insecta; order Diptera; family Culicidae; genus Anopheles; species Anopheles darlingi. Next base: position 3,250,739 of record NC_064875.1, on the reverse strand, counting down.
CCCCCAAACCCCAGCGTGTGTGCTCCGCTCCGGTGTTTGCCCCGGCGATTTGAAACTATTTTTAATTGTCCACTAAACATTTCATCTTTGGCGGTTTTCTCGTTTGGTGCGGTCCATAAAACTCCTTCGCTTCCGCTTGGCCGGATTAAATCGCCGTGTGTCACTCCAACGTGCGCACCGGACCATCCGTCCATCATCGGCACATCATCGGCGGTCGGTGGTGCTGGTGGTGTTGGCCGCCGAAATCAGTTTACATTTGCTACGTTGTAGCAATTTCATGTCACCGGCAAACCCGGCCGGAGCGGCTCGCCAAGATCAAGACGGCCACGGCCGTCACTGATTTATGAAACCACGAACACGATCGCACAGTTCGAGCGAGGGGATGGCGATCGCGGGATGGCATATCTTTTAAAAATAGATCATACAATTTAATGCATGTTTAGGGTCCGCATCCTGCTGCCAGACGACGCTGGCGCATGGCTCACCTGTCGGTTGGATGAGCATTTCGTAGATTTTGCTTTTACGAGCACCGTTAGCCACAGTCCCGTCTCGTCCAGTCCGGTGAGGACGAGGACGATCGGTTCGCACATTATGCGCTCGTTTGGGGATGAATTTATGAAGCGATTTTAGATTCGAGAGGATGAAATGGACAGTGAGACGGTGAAGTCGAGGTGGTATAGTGTTACCGACGTGCGAGAATGTGTAATTCGTTTAGTAACGAAAACGTATCACTCGTAGTTTCGGTGGATCATTTGCCATGCTCCACAGAACAGAATTGCTTGAACTTAAATGGAACACGCGAATAAAACAATCAACAAAACACACATTCACACACACACACTGGCCGCTCGGTTTTCCAAAAAGTGCTGTGCGTGTGGGAACATATTTTCCCACCATTTTTACAGAGTGATTGCCGGTGCGATATCTGACCCGCCGAACGAGGGCAGTGCGTCTCCATTTAGTCTACTTTTTGCTGTCCAGGAGGGAACATAACTTGGCATGGCGCTCCGGCATAAATGCTTGGTTAGTTGTAGCGGAACACGATCGTACAAAGAGCCGTACGGTACTTGGTGGTGGCCAGAGACCAGAGGTCCCAGCTATGCGCAAGTACGGCGATCCATCAATGCGTGTCGCAAAAGTGTCATAGACCTTCTGTGCTTTGATCGCTTCGATGGCTTATGCTTCATGTCTAGCGGGAGTTAGGAAGGAACCAGGAAATGTAATTAGATATTGTGAGAATGTGGAACTTTTAAATTTTAAACAGATTGAATTAAACTTTAATCTGTTTTTCTCGAATAGTAGAGTATTTGAAGAACCAAACACAACGCGGTTTTCTGGTTAGGAATTGTCATTATTGTGGTTTTTAAAGCTAAATCATTACAAAACATTTTCTCACATCTACTTTCCATGATATGACAAATGGTTACCGTTCCTGCCATGCTTGAAACATATGTAAAATAAGTATAATTCCTGCAATGATTAGCAATCCTTGGCTTCATATAATAAACCTGCCTTCACATTGCCTTCACGCCCAACAGTAATCGTATTAATTAGGAAAACATCAGGACATCCATCTACGCCGCACGGCAAAAAGGGCATGCTAAATGTCAGAAACCATGGTTTATCGCAGTTTTCCCAGCGCGGCATCTATCTGGCGACAATCTATCCGGCCTATTATTAGCCGTGCCAGCAAAGCTAGAAGACCAGGTTCGCAACATTGTCGTTCGGTCTGTCGGTACGAATCATACTCGACGGTAGACCGGCGTGCACACCGCCTAATTGACGAAGATTAGTCCTGATCGCTCCGGGTTCGTTTCGGTGTCCTACCGCGCACGTCACTTCCGGCAGCTTGGCGCGTTGTTTGGTCTTTTTGGGAAAGTGCTAAGTAGCTACGCCCGGAGATGTGTGGTAAATTTGATTTGCTATTGCTCCCTAGGGAGCCACCACTTCAATTCCTCCGGCTTTCCCAACATTTCCGGACTCTTTCCGTGCGGAGAGGAACGAGAAGTCTCCCGGGAATCGGTGGGCTTGTTGAGTATCAATTTATGGACTTCCTGGTCTCGTGATCCGGAATGCGATTACGAATGGGAATTACCATCCCCACGGTTGGATTGTCAGGAATAAGGTGTTTAAAGACCAATATCTTATTTATGTTTTCCTGTAAATTTGGGGGGACGCCGACGCTGGGGCGATTGATGCTCGTTACCAAATTAACAGCGCATTAGCTAGCTAAGCCAGAACGGGCTAGGCAAAACGATGCGACCGGAATGCGGCAGCATACGACCAGCTGCAACAATTTGTCCAATAAACTGCCCGCCAACTACTGGCCCATTAGCTAGCCTCTGCGTGCATTGAAGTGCGTCGTGGATATGTTGCACAAATTCCACCAGAAGGAGCTGCCTTCGCGGACTAATAAACTTGTCATAAGCGTTAACATATGATCACCAGTTGGTCTGTTTCGGTGCACTCCTGCTGCCGCCCAAGACTAAAAGACGCGCTCCATCACTTTAGCGTCGTACCATCATCAGCCAGAAGCGCTTCCCCTCTGGGAACATGTGTAGCTGATTTATTTTCATTTTATTTGTCACAATCCGCACGGGAAGCGTAACGGGACTAGAAGAGATTCTGAAATCGTTGGCAGAGATATGGGTTAGCATCATGCCGGGTGACGTTGTTGGAACTACTTTCGTTGGAATTTGAGACTCGCTTCTCTCCGACCTTGGCTACACTGAACTGTGGTGTGTGGTGTGAAACAGTGTTGCTACGATGTCCTTTGCAATGTTCAACATAAAAAAGAAGTGCTCCTGTTCAATGAAAGTTTTTTTTTTCAAAGTGTCGTTGCCAAGGGCTTTTGAATATTTGTTGAGTGTATTCTTGACGAGTGAATTAATCACTTCTTCTATTACTTCAGGTTCTCCAACAGGCCGGTAATGTCGAGCGACTAGGACGATTTCTCTGGTCGCTGCCACAGTGTGATAAGCTACAGCTTCACGAGTCCGTGCTGAAGGCCAAAGCGGTGGTTGCGTTCCACCGGGGGAACTTCAAGGAGCTGTACCGGCTGCTCGAACACCATCAGTACTCCCCGCACAATCACGCCAAACTACAAGCACTCTGGCTCAAAGGTAAGTCTGAACGATGCTGGTGAATCCTCAACCTGCAGCCGGCTTTCGCTGGCCGACAACATGGTAGCAAATGTAGAAGGATGTTCACCCGCGCTAAAGATAGAGCCAGTCACCCGC
>NC_064875.1:3217500-3245000 GCF_943734745.1 Anopheles darlingi | reverse complement strand
CAACGGATACCCTCAAGGCAACCCGAAGGCACGGGCGCCATTCCTATACAAAGCCCCACAAAAACACACAAACATAAAACTGTGACCGAGCGCAAGAGAACGGGCAGACGGGCAAACGATACTTAATTTGTTATTCAAATACCTCCCCGGTCGAATTTGTCGTTTGGTGCGATCGATTAGTTCTCACCAATAAATCAACCAATTTTCACTGGCAATCGAATGGTCAGCAGCCTCGAACGTCCCCAATCACGTTTCACACATTCTGCTGCGAGGTGGAAGCTAAAGACGGAGCCAAGCCGTTTGCGCCGCGTCGCGTGATCGACCCCTTCCGGAGATGATCTTTACGAGATGGCATCGTCATCTTTTTTTTGGCGATCGGAGGGAGCAGGTTTGGTGTGGGGGATGTTTGGGTGTTTGAAAAATGATTATCTTTTACGAGCTGCTGCTACCAAAGGAGCCAGCGATACTGTACCGTGGCTTGTCTTATCGGGTGTAACATTGATAATTGGTAGAGGTGTGGTACGTTCGGTTGAATCATTTTGATCGTTCATCACCAGGTGGCTTTGACTAGTCGATTAGAACAAATCAGCAGAGCGTGTTTTGGACGTAAAGGACAAACTGGTCCCAATGCCATCCTATAATACAGAAACGTCCTTTAAATAGCTTATCAATTTATTTGTTTCAATTCAACTATGCTAATACGAATTGCAAATCAAATCTATATTTGCAATCGCAACCTAAAATAAAAGCTTACTGTGTTATAACTTTAAAAGACTCACTCCAGTTTTCTTCAAAGATAGCAATTTCATTGTTATGCAAGTGTTTATATATTAAAAATTATGTAGGATAACATAATATAACAACATCCAACAGGAACAGGAATAGAAGAGCATATTCGTAAAATGTATAATTAAGCTAAAATATGTTAATGATAAGTTGTGAAAGTTTTAGGATTTTGTAGAGGAATTGGCTGCCGTTGTAAGCCTAAAGGCCTTGGCCTTTTGCAAGTTAGCGTCGAATTAGGCAAAGTACTCACCATCTGATTTTCCATTTTCTCATTCGAACAGCGCACTACGTAGAGGCGGAAAAGCTACGCGGCCGTCCGTTGGGTGCGGTCGGCAAGTACCGGGTGAGACGCAAGTTCCCCCTGCCCCGCACAATCTGGGACGGCGAGGAAACGAGCTACTGTTTTAAGGTAAGTTCGATCCTTGTACCGTTTCTCAAGTGAATCGTAACGATCGGTCGATTCGATCGCACTGCACCAACGGAGCGTCGGAGGACACGTTGATTTGAATACTCTTGATCTTCACTTTTCGTACTCTCTTTCTTTTTCTCGGTTTTTCAATCCAATCGAAAAACTAAAGGAAAAATCAAGATCGGTCCTGCGAGATTGGTACACCCATAATCCATACCCATCGCCCCGGGAGAAGCGGGAGCTGGCCGAAGCAACCGGCTTAACGACGACACAGGTAAGTGGAACGGATGTACAACAGTGTTCGAGCCGCACAGGAACAGGTCCAGGACCCTTTCCATCTGATCGCTTTCCTTCGTTACTCCTGTCCCGCATCACTTCCTTCCAACGCGACCGAAAACCCATTGACGGAATGCCTGAAGCCCTGTTTTGAACCTTTCGTCGGATGCTAGTCCCGGGATGCTAGCTTTCGGAAGGCGCATTACCTAAGCCAACAGGACCTCGTGCGTTGCCGTGCCCGGTTGATTGAGGAAATTCGATAGCCACGGTTCACCGATAAGACGGTTGTTGTCTGCATTGCGTCCGCCGCCGTCGGGAATGCCGACGGTAGCATCCAATCGGACGGGATGATGGTTTGCGTTGGGAGAAATTGGAGATCGGATTATTATTATTACCATTAATAATATCTCCAACGCTGATCCGCAACATATTGCTTTCGTGCTGTTGTGGCTCTTGTTTTGTCCTTTTTTTGGTGCTCCTAGGGAACAACCCCTCGTAGGGTATCACTTACACTCGCCTACGCCTTCGCTGACTTGGAACTTTTGTTTTATCCTGGCAGCGAAGGATGCGCTCGGTGGCGGTGCTCGGTTGATAGGTTTAGGATTATCTGGCGTCAGGATTGTTTTTGAGCGCAGCGCAACGGGAAGATCCTTGTAACGGTCAGCAGCGATCGGTTGGTATGATAGAAAGGATCGATACAGGAAGATTCAACTCTAGATCATGCAGACGTCGTCATTTGATGGCATTTGGTCGTCCTTGTTACTTTTGTTTCCTGGAAATCTTACAACCTACAAGCTCTCTGAGGCGGTCGTTTGTAATTGATATCGTTATAGGCTGGAGGGATCGTTTGGTTTTTGATTTCATAAAATCTTGCCTTTTTGGCATAGCGAAGCATAAGGTGCCTTGTGTCAAATGTGAAAATCCTACCTAACTACGATAAGGAAACGCAGAAAAGCTAATGTATTCCTTAAAAATGGACCAAAATTAGTCGAATACGACAGTGAGCCTAGCTTTTGCATCAAGAGTCCCGTCGGCAATTTCATTTTGAAATCGCTGATTTCTCTCTTGCTAGCAAAGAGATTCTTAATAGTAATTTTGGTATTGAAAAAACAACTCCAAAACTCCCTTCAATTATGCTCCAGGAACTTTAATGGATGTAGATTTATGATAAGTCCAGAAAACAGATAATGCTAGGAAGTCGATTCAGAAGAATGATCCCAATTTCACGACACTTTAATTTGATGCCAATAGAATACTTGAAATCAACAGCATGTTAGGACATACATAACGAAACAGCAGATCAACACTTAAAATGTGTTCATTCTACAAACACAGCATGAGCATAACTCAAGAAACGGAAGCAAATAAGTACAAAAGACCCATCAAAAGGCGCTCAATTTGTATGTGAGGGGCTGTTTACGACCGGAACAATGGATTAATTTAAAACAATCACTGCAGGGATGCCCTCGTGGCACACCGACGAAACATTATTTTGTGGCCTGAGCCATGAGACCTCCTGAGAAGGAGGCTCGTTAGCACCTTCGTCATACCCGTAACCTTCTTTAGGAGCAATTAATCCTCTGTCGATGGGCCCCTGTCGATGTCTTCATTCATTCTAATTTATGATCCCTTCATGGCGCATGGTTCTCGACTTGACGAGCGTTACGTGGGCCGGTGGAAACACCAAGAACCTTTTTCCTCACGCCTTTCTATCTCTCTTTCCGTTCATTTCGTTCACAGGTTTCGAATTGGTTCAAAAACCGGCGGCAGCGCGATCGAGCAGCTGAGCATAAGGAGTAAGTACATACTCGGGGTCGTGGCCTCTTTCTCAACCGTCGTCCTTCTGTCCTTATGTGCCTGTCCGGCCGTCTGGCTGTGAGTCCTTTTTCTTGCCATTCTTTGCCGACGACTGTTCACTTGAAATCAAGAGAAAAGAGGACCTTTTGACGTGGTGCGCACTGAATGGGGAAGCACAGGAAGCGGACTTCATTAGGCTGTCCGGGCTGTTGCTTCAGGGGTTTGCCTTATTGCTGCCGATCGTTCAGTACGACCGTAGCCCATATCTTGATTGTTTGTTGCTTTTATGGAAGGGATTTTCTTTTCTGCAATGGCCGAAAACCGAAGAAAATTATGAGATGAAATGCCTTTCATGGCCGCTGTCAATGAGCTTGTCATGCTATTAATTGTTCATTATTGATCGACACCGTTTTCCTCGGCCAACTTATGGGGTTTCGAAGGAACGGTTGATTCACACGGAGAGCAGCAAATTCCTTTTGCAAATGCTGCGTTTTCACATTTCCCCTCAGCCCTCAGGTCGTTGGCTATGCTCCACATTGAGTAGACAATGTTTCAAAATGGGGGAAACCTCATTGCGTGCCTTCCGGCTCTTGGCGACACCGCAAACGTCAACCGGGCATTCGCTCCGGTTCCGTCTCTATGTCTCAGCGCAACAGTGCTGCTGTAACCCAAGAAGACCAGGTATCTCCTGTGAGACATCGCTTATGCTTACGGTAAGATGCGGTGGGACGCTTTGGAAAGGTGGCCACCCTCCTCGAAGCTAGAAGAAGACCCGGTGCACGTCGTGCGCAATGCTTCTGCAGGAGAGGGGCTCGCCGGTCCAACGGATCCTCCCTATTTGGCCGGAGACCCGGATCGGATGGAGGTTGGCGGGCGGAAGATAAATAAAATGTAAATAAAAGTATCCGATTTCGGCCACAATATGGATTTTCCTCCCCCATCGTCGACACCGCCGCGTGGGGCGAACGCACGCCATTGGTTCACCGGCACATTAGCTTTTCCTAAGTGAAGCTCAAGCTCTCGTCCTGCGCATTCGATCATTTTCTCGCTCTGTCTTTCCCTCTCCCTCACTTTGTTTATCACATCCTTTTCCTATATTACTATATATTTTTTACTATATTTTTCGATGGCCCTTCGTGTGAGTTTTGTCGGAGTTTTATGCTATATCTTCGATGGTGAGATGCATATGGGCCGGGATATGGAGCATGATGCCCTTGAAGCGCTTTTAATGCATCAAAAGCCAACCACGAGCGATACCGCGATAGTTCAATAATCTTTGTACATAAGAGGAGTCATGTTTAATCATATTAAGGAGCATTACTTGTTTGTGAGAAAGAATACTTGATGGATTCTTTACATATAAATGCAAATTTAATAGGATTGAAAGGGCCTCTGACAAAAACATTGGACAGCGTTTAAATAAGAAGAACGTCAGGAGTGTAAAGTTTGCCTATCTTCAAAGAGCCAAAGCTAACATTCGTAGAAAATCGAGATTTTCTAAAAACAAAAAATATTACGATGAATTATTCGTCAAATGTAAATGAGGGGGTGGCTGAATCTTCTGTGGCAAGCCAAGACCGTTCGTCGGTTGTAGCACCTGAAAAATGATTCATAACATTACTTGTAGAAATGCTTACACACGACCAGCGATCAAAATTATTATTTTACATCCCTGATACACTCGTAGATTATTGAAAGTAATAAGAAACAATTTATTTCCATTAAAACCATACCACAAAGGACATGGATAACTCTTTAGCCATTACGATTATTACGACCACGGCTCTTCTGCAAGGAACCGTATAAGCGCGATTCAAAGAGCCCATATTTTACTTATAATAACTAAGTTGTGATACAACCCTTTTGATAAACAAGAGATACTCTTGCTGGTGTGCTTTGCAATGCAGCATAAACCAAGGATGAAAACCGAAGGGAGTTCTTTCTCCTTAACAGCTAAGCAGATCGTTCTGCCGTTACATACCTTTCGCTACATAAACAGCACAACGTAGAGAAAGTAGCCCACACACAAATGCCATGGTTCATTGTTTTTGTTGTTGTTGTGGTTTTCATTTCAATGCACCCAGGGCTGTACTAAGGCGTATTCTGCGAAATCGGGGCCCCGTGTTGTTGGTGAGGTTGGCCAGTAATTTCGAAGAACGAAACCCTAGTAACCAGGACACACCGACTACCCTTGCGCGTAGTGTGCTTGGTTGGTGGCCCGTTTGGCAAGGAAGGGTGCCGCCTTGTGTACTAAAAGGACTCCAGAGGTTGTTGTTGTTGCTTCCAGCCAGCATCCATCCGGCAGCGCTATCCATAACATTAACTCATAATGATCGGATGATGATGCACGGAATGCACGGATGTAAAACAGCATTCCCAACCCATCATAACCGCAGGATAATGGTCATTATGAGCCCTCGAGATTGCGCAGGCCTCAGCGAACGGTTGTCATATTATGTACGCAACTGCGAACGCCCACCAACAACCCACCCACCCATCCACCCACATAAGGTCTCCCATTGGCACACATACAACCGTGGCAGCGGTAGCAGCATAGCAGCACACGTACGCTGGTGCGCGCTGGCGCAAACAAAAGGTCCAACGGCGACGACGGGGAATCCGGGCGTCGGAGCGAAACCTGATCCTCGGACATGGCCGTAAGCACGCCACGCTACGATGGATGATGGTTGTTGCGGTGGATCGCGCTTTTCCTTCTGCTCTGGCCGGGACTTGGACCGCGGTCTGAGCCGGGGTCGGGGCCTGGGCTGGCGCGATTGGGACCACCACCACCGCTCGTTAATGGGGTGGTTTAATTGTGTTTTATATTCGTGTTCCCGCAATCGCATACTCTCGGGCCGGCAGCATGTTGCAGCAGCATCCATCCCAGCCCTACAGCCAAGCACTACGTGTAACGCTTACGAGTAACGCTTCTCTCGCATACGTTTGTGCCGGTTTGGGAGGTGGTTAGTGGTGTATGTGTGTTTGTATGTGCCCTGTTCGGGCGAACCGGGTATAGTCGTTGCCTTCACGGAAATTAATGGCGTATCGGATTACATCCTTGAGTACACTCGCATCATCCGGCGCGAGCGACGACCACGGCTCTACACGTCGATGGCAAGATGGTTGGGATGGTGACGACGATGATGATGATGCTGATGGTGATGATGATGATGATGATGATGTGTGCTGTTCGCTCGTACTTCTTCCGTGCTTCTGTGGCCAGCGAGAAGCCCCGATAGGACAATGTATGTGTGCCGCGGTGTGGTTTGTGTGGCTGGAAGGAGCGTAACCATATGGGAGGTCAGAAGACAGAAGAATCGGTCCCGTGGCCACGGAGGAGAAGGAGATATTTTTAGTGACGTAGACATAGGTTGGTTTTCGTAGTAGTTGCGCTCTTGGTGCATCGCAGGATTCCGGTGTGCGTGCTGTGAGTTGTTGTTGTCGTTGAGAAATAGTGGGCAGCCGGTTTTTGGCCGGGATTAGTGGCGACGAAGGGCGGCGATATCATCATCAACGTCGACATTATGATTGGCCTTGACACGGAGAGCCGCCGACCGACCCGGAATCGCACCCTCACGCCGAACCAGTTTTGCATAATGTGCGAGAATGTCCGGTTGATGACAAAGAAAGACAGTGGCGGCGGTGTACATAAGGAGTCTTTATCGGGGCTTGGCGAGCAAGCCGCGGACCACTCCGTTTGATGGCCATTAATCATTTCAAGGGATGGAGTTTTTGAATTGTTTGAAATTGGAATTAAGGAGTGTCCTAGATCCTTTGGACATAAATTGCGCTTCAATGATCTTCTTCAATGATGGCGAACTTGATTAGCGTTTGAGGACATTTTCTGGCACAACACATTGGCATAAGTTGGTAAAAGATGAACATTTTTAAACGCGCGACAATAGCAAACATTTTACTTTAATTTCGGTTTGATTTTACTTCAATTTCTTCAAGTAAACGTTTGTTTGCGTCGTTTCTTATAGTATAAAGCTGACTTCTTCTTTGCGTAGACGACTCATAGTACTAGATCGGTCCATTGGCCGGTCGGATGATAGTGTTTGCCTACGTTTGCCCTGTGCAATTGACCCGATAGTTTACGCGATTATTAAAGAAATAAAAAACTAACTATTTCGTAATTTTATGAGACTACAGACAAGCGCCATCGCGCTTTTGACTATGTGGCGAAGGTGTGGGGTGCCGTTTGTAACAGCTACCGCATGATTAGAAGAACACTCCGCTACTTGGGGCGTACCCGGGATAAGCACTGATACCGGATCCTGCGGCACTAGATGCACCCGACCGGGCACCAAAACCACCGGCCAAGGATCCTGCGTTAGCACTGGCTCCTGAATATGAGGAGCCAAAGTCGTAACCAGGATAAGCACCAGCTCCAGCAGCACTACTTGCACCGGAACGTGCACCAAAACCATCGGCTGAAGATCCGGCATTGGCACTGGCGCCCGAATAGGCGCTCGCGTCACCGTAACCAGCTGCTCCGGCAGTGGAATAGGCCGAGGATTTTGCGGCGGCATGAGCGTCATTGCCCTGATACTTGATGAAGTAAACTTCTGGTTTGCCGGCCGAGAAGGTACTTGCGTCGGCCTGAGCCCGGGAGTTCGCATTTGCCTTTGGTTTGTTGGTGAGCACATAGATGACGGTTTTCTCCTCGATCTGGCTGGCGGCTCGGGCAGCAGCTCCAGCATTGGCACTAACGGATGGGGCCTTGATGAAGATAACCTTGTAGTGTTTACGGGGCGTGATGGTCAACGTTTCGGCTTGGGCCGTTGCCTTATGCTCCTCAGGTGCCGCGTGGTAATAGAAGTGCTTCTGGACTACCGGGGAAGCGTACCGAATCTGAGTGTTGGCGAAAGCATTTGCAGTAGCTCCGGTTGTTGCAAAGCTCCGACCGACAGCTGAGCTCGAGGATCCAGCAAATGCGCCCGCCGATGATCCGCTTCCCAGTCCAGATTGGTAACCAGGAGCGGAGGCTCCTCCGAAACTAGAAGCTCCGGCACCGGCGGAAGCTCTGCTGCCAAATCCTCCAGCATAGCCTGGAACAGCTCCTCCGAAACCTGAAGCCGAGGCACCAGCATATGCATTGCTGCCAGACAAGTCTCTCTTTCTCCTGCGATCCTCCGTTCCACCATCAGTGCCGCCTTCTCCATCTGCTCCGAATATGTCCTCTTCGGTTCCTGCGTCAAGTACGTCAAAGGGACCTGTTCCATCTTCTCCGCTATCATGTTCATCAGCGAATACCGTAACTGAAGCAACTGCCAAGCATGAGACGATGATCTAAAACATTCGATAGAAGAGACAGCTCATGATTGTTGTTCGTGCAGTCGGTCCAGAGGATAATGGTGGTGCGAATTCGTTAAACCCACTGCCAGATCACCACGTTTATCACGATTCCTTCACTTGGTTTTGGTCACTGTCTTGTTACACTCCGGATAGCACTTGCACACTTACCCAAAATCGACGCATGTTGAGTTCTTCACGTTCCTTGGAGTTACAAAATTAAGCGTCAATTTCTTTGAAAATCTTCTGGCCGGCAGAACGTTTCCGATGAAACGGTTGGACATGAACTGAGGATCGGACAGAACTTTCGCTTTTATATAGCAAACCCAAGCGGCGCCAGAATCCCGATTCTTTTGCTTTTCGATTTTCTTTATTGCTTTGTTTTTCATCCCGAATTTATGGTTCCTCTCACCCTATTTAGCATATTTGCATTCTGCATTTCAGTCAGACCGCAACCCACTATGAAAATGAACATCCAAGAGAGAGAAGAGCTGCTTTTGGGACGAAAACCACTTTAAACAAACAGATTGTTACCAAGTATTGGGTCCTAAAACGTATGCTAATATTCTTTGATAATGATCCTGTTTGATTGACGAATCGTATGCTGTTGCTTTGAAAATGTTAGGTCATTAGTTCGTTGGTATCACTTAAGCTTTCTTAGCAAAGTGTGGTCAGTGCTCTTAGTTGTTCGGAATCTACAGAACGCTGTAGAATTTATGGCGACCTTTGTAGCGCGGGTGAAAGGAACATAGAAGCCTAACCCGTTTTATCCAGAAATAGATTGACCAGCATAATAGCAGGGTTCAAATGTGCATGAACTCAAAGACTGGAGACTATCTTAACGAGTTAGATGAATTTACAAAGTGAGGAAGTCACCAACAGGATTTAATTAAAATTTCAAATCAGTTGGTGATTTTTCTGTGGAAAGGATCCTGTGTCGTTGTCGTTGAGCACTAGAAGTGCACTGAACCCATACATCTTGCTTTTAAGTTTACAGTCTTTTGACTTTAGAGCCCGATGTAAGATAATTTTAGTTTCATTTGGAACAATTCGCTATAGCCGTGATAACTTCCCTCAGATAAGCCAAAGTTGAAGATGGAGTTGTTCATGTTAACGAATGACGTGTGATTTCGTTAACTGGTATCGACCGGTGTTGATGATCTCATGCATTCAAAGATGCTTTGCTCGTTAAAATTCCACCATAAAATCGGCAATAAATGGAAAATCAACTCGATAAAGGAACCAGAAAGCCGGACTAGCGTGACGACCGGTTACTGAACCCTTTAATTTTTACAGGATCTCGTTAATAGGATCGCAAGTCGTTGACAGAGTCGAATCAACAATCGCTGGATTTTAGAGAACTCGTTTTTTTGTTTTTGTTTTGCTCATCGATGTGGTTTAGAAAGGCATGCATCGTTGCATCCTGGCCTTGATGCTCTCTGGGATGAATTTCGCTCTCATGTGACAATGTGTTCGCATTCCTTTTACTCCAAAATATCTCAAAGTGATTATAAAACCTAATTGGATCGCTAATTGGATCGAAATAAAATAAGGCTATCAAAACAAATGGTTGCCTTAAGGGGGGGCTTTGGTTATTTTGGGTCGAAAAAGGGCTTATTTTTGACGATTTTTAGTGAAGAAACCAGTCATCTTTAATTTTTCAAAATAATCTCATATTGAACTACAACTTTTGAAGAATATTTGGTTGTATTTTGGGGAAGATTTGATCAAAACTTCGTTCATGGCATCCAATCTAGAAAGGCAAGTTTGCAAAAATGTACTTTTTGCGGTGCCCATCATAGCCACGTGCCGGGTCATCAGAAATACACAATTGAATATTCTTTTGTTAGATTATAAGTTAATCCAGGTAGCCCCGTTAAGTTTTTGTGAAATTTTCCAATTTTCGATTTTTGGCAGATTTTTAAAGTTGAAAAAGTGATGCTTTTTTCGATGTTGCGTCAAAAATCGACACTTCACATAATTAAAACAATTATTTAAAAAAAAAGTATCAACAATTTTTACAAAAACTCGACGGGGCTACCTGGCAAATAGAGTACAGATTATGTGTTCAAAATTTCAAATCGATTGGTCCAGTAGTTTTGATGCTACGATGGGCACCGACTTTGAAAACGCAAGTTTTGGGAATCGCGATTGAAAGTTGCGAGATGCATTGAGCCTTATATGAAAGGCGGATTTTCAAAAATCCATATCTTTGTCAGTTTGGCTTCGATTGATCCCAAAATTTCACACAATACTCCTGAAAGGATAAGCATTCATGAAAAAATGTAAAAAGTAAATGCGAAGAATTAAAATAAAATACCGAAGCCCCCCCTTAAGTAGATTTTACCAGGTTACTATTTAATCGTTAACAAACCAATGGTTTTAATCGACAATGTCCATGTCATTTATAGTTTTGAAAAATTATCAATTAATTAAAAATATACCCCGTAGATTAAACTACTCTTGTGGTTCCTGTGCCAAATTAACTACATATGCATCAACATTGCTAAACACAGCATAGAGTTCAAAGTATGACCAGTGGTGCTACTACCAGTTATGCTATGCACCACGCTCAGTGTCGCCAGACTGTAACTCCTGCTAGCATCATAGCGCGTGCATCTCATTTGTTCCCGTCCAATTGTTATACCCAGTTTTTGTTATTTTGTGACACACACACACACACACACACGGTGGATCCCGAGCTACACGGACTTGGAATGTGGCACAATTAATTCACGGAAAGCGTGAACTTTAAATTGCTGCCTGCGTGCCACGGGTGTCGCCAATTAATTACAAACTAAGTGTAGTGCTTATGCATCGGTACGCATCCCAACACCCGCTGGCGGCAGACGTCATCGTGACCGACGCTAAACTATTTATTTTATGCCACCACTAGCACTTCTCCGCTCAGCAGCAGAAGATCGAGTCGGAAATTGTGTTTCTATTTCGCACAGCAACTCCCGCACCTCGTAACAGACGGCGTGTTTGTTTATCCGAGGAGAACGTTGAAGTTTACATACCGTTCTGGCTAGCGATCTGATTTATGTGTCGACATTGCTATGCTCTCCGAGCGGTACGTACATCGAAAGTATTACGGAAAATTCGTTTGATAGCGAAACCATAGCATATGCTGTCCACATCAAGGTCTTATCAAGATGATTGGGCGCTGAATGTGGATTGGCGCGGGTTCACAAGTGTTTTGTAACAGTTCAAATGACCAATATTAATGATTTCAATTTGGTTCTGGCCTCCAAGATGTAAACAAGCTAATGACAATGTCGAAAGCAGCCATTAACCGATCACCTGTACCACAAAATCAACGATTAATCCGCAGCAGATTGATTAGTCGGGCTCGCCTGACGATCGATCGATGGGTGGAAAAACCAACGAGAATTAATTTCGAACCATTTCCTTCTGCTCGTTTCAGTACCGGTGAATCGGACAAGCAGCATCTGGATTCGTCGAGTGATTCGGATATGGATGGCCCAAGCCTGGCTTCGCTTGCCGTCGGTCCCGGTTCCGGTGGTGGCGGAGTGCTGCACCTTGGCACCAGCGGCGGAACGCTCAGCACAACCCAGGGTGGTGGTCAAGCTTCGGGTGGTAGCGGAGTGCTTGGATCGGCCGGAGCTACCACGCTCGGAAGCCTAAGCAGTGGCGGTGGGTCGGCATCATCCGGTCTCGATCCTCACAACACCTCACACCATCATGCACATCAACACCAGCAACAGCAACAGCAGCAGCAGCAGCAGCAGCAGCAACAGCAACAACAACTCGGTCAGCATCATCTTCAGAATCCGGGCCATGGTGGTGGGACAACCACGACAGGTGGTAGTGGTGGTAGTGGAGGGGGAGGTGGGCAGCATCCACACTCGCAGTCCCACCTTCATCATCCACACCAACAGCACCACCCGCACCAGCACACCCATCATCACGCCAGCCATCCCCACCAGCATCATGCGTCCTCCCATCAGCACCATACGCACCCGCAGTCGTCGCACCATCAACCGCAGCCACTCGGGACGCGGAACGGCAATCTGATGAACATTTCACCGAGCGGCAACAAGTCGTCGGTGTCCGCGATCGGTCAGCAACTATCGGCTGCTGCCGCCTATTCGCACTTCCACAATGTGATGGGCTCGATGCCACTCTACGACATTGGCGACTATCAACATTTATGATTTTAAGCGGAGCGGTCGTCATCGGGCACAAAAGACAGACGATGGGAAGGGGGGGAGATGGGTGATGGATGGGATGAGCGGAATCAAATGATGTGTATGGCGAGTTCAGCTAGCTAAAACGGAACTAAACCGGAGAAAGGGGCATGCACCCGGTTACCTACCCGGTTGTAAACCTAATCGGCAATGTTGAGGGGCGATTTTTTCTAGTTTAACGTTAGTGTTGATAGTAATCCAATTGATGACTGGCCAAATGCGTGGCCCCGTGTATGGTATTTTCGATACTAGTTTTGTTTTTTTTTAAATCTAAATCTCATTCTCTCACTCACTGTAATCGAATCTTAACGATGTGAATACACAAAATGGTACTTTAAACGTTTCGTTGTTTAATGTTTTCATGCCTTATATTTCATGTAAGAATGTTGTTCTGACGAAAAAAGGAGAGTATTCCAACAAGGCAATGGATGCTAGATGCTCGATTCGCTATCAAACCAAGCCTACTTGTTGGCATAATCGAATTTTGTCCTTCCATAGCCCTGATAATCGTAACAGACGGCTAGACTAAACTGTGCGTACGATAATTGAATAGAAATTGAAGTGATGATGATTAAATTGATGATGTGTCGCTGGGAAAAAATACTGGACTACTTTGTTCGATTGTTATTTTTGTTTTGATATTTGTAACCGTGCAACCAACAACAACCAACAGGGTCTAGAAGAAAGCTAAATGATTGTTGGAACTGTTTTTTAAGACTGAAAATTCATATTGCACTGCATAGAAAATAGGGCAGTATTTAATTTAAACTCGATTCCTTTCGTGAAATTCACCAGCGTTCCAGCCATGCTTTGCGTGTTTTGTACATATGAATCATTAACAAACCATACCGTACCATGAATCAAACTGTACTGGTTTGAATCATTCCAGGAAAGATATCCTTTCATTGAATAAACCAACGGAAACAGGAAAAAGTGTTCCGTCCGGAAACCGAAATCGGAATTACTCAACCGCTTCTGTTGGTCGATCCGATTGATTCATTTCGTGTCCTTTGCCGAAACAGAAGTGAGAACCAATCACGATTTACAATGGACACAGGACTGTGATTGTACTTTATTATGACATTTATATGTTCCACACCAAATTATCACGATTGCAGAGACAACTGAGCACTCCATTCGAACAAAGGATCCTTTTTTACTCCAATTACAACACACTCCGTGGCCACAAATCTCCTGACCGGCAGGGGATAATTACACACGCTTTGTGTGTGTGTGGCACGGGGTAGAAGGTATGCCATAGAGACGGTAACAGCAGGGGTTCTAGCACACCAGTCACCCCTCTTCTAATCTGCGAAATTGCATTTGCGTCTGTGATACGCGACTGTTAAGAGATCAACCGCTTCTACCGGTCCACCGTGCTGAGGGGCGTTGTTCGTTCGACAGCTTTTGGTTTTCCACCCAAATTCCGGATTTCCCGAGTGCATTAGTTTTGGTGCCGATAATCAACCGGAAGAAGAATGGTTACCGGTTAGATACACGTTAGCAGTGATTGGTATGCATGTTACCTTGGCAACACCTTCCACAGCTTCTTCTAGATAACGTTCGGTTCCCGCGGTGCCACGTGTCACGGCATCATAATTACAGTCATCTCTGCCAGCTCCAGCAACATGGCGCGTGCCTCCGAGCATATCGCAAGCCACGTGCAACACGTGTTGATGGATGCTGTAATCCATTTGTGCGGACAGATTTCAATGTTTTGGGTCGCATTATGCTAATGTTGGTTTAGGTTGCACGTTGCTTAATTGGTTTGGGCAGTCCAGGTGATTGATGCCAGCTTACCAGCATGATCCGAAGTTGCTACGGTGGCGGCTTCCTTTCGTGAGAAAACTCTCATATCCAATTACACTGCAATCCATTAATTTGAGTGCTAGTGATCTTCGTCGGATGGTCGGGTTAGATAAGCATCAAAGGATAGTGATCCTAGAGTCCTCTCTGGTCAATCAGAAACTTAGCAAACTTTCGCTTTGTCCAGCATCGCATCCACGCCCTTGTGATACCGCGTACAGCAGGGCGAACACGAGTTTCAAAAGCGACCACCACCAACTCGCATCGATGGGTAACTCCCCTGGCACGTGATACACTTGCGCGCCCGTACATGAATTCGCGACATCTCGCGACGCTCTACATTAAAAGGCAATCATCCCCCGCCCCATCGGCTATCGCTGCGTGGAGCTGGTGTTATCGCTTATCGTAGCACCTAAATTTACAACAATCAGCCACCAGCAGCAATGTAGTAGGTACCGAAGGTGTGAGTGATAATGATCACCCGGAGTCGCGCCGGACAACCATTATAAGGGTCTGGTGGATGGCCAGCGAGGGCGTCAGTAGACGAACGGACAGCTTGTTGCGATAGTCAGCAAACCAGCAGCAACCTTCAACCACCGAGATGTTTACGTTCCTTCGTTTTGCACTCATTGCGGCCACCCTGGTTGGGTTGGCCCATGGTCGTAAGTAGCATCGAAAACGGCCGGAACGGGTTCCGGACTCCGAAGGTCTAATGATCTTTTCCGTGCACGCGGCCAGAGTGTAGTGTCAACATCCGGACGCAGCTGAACTCCCTGGAGCCATTGTTCCTGCGCAACAACCAGCTATGGGCACCAACGGGACCTTCGCTGCAGTGGAACGCTGGTGAATCGACTCTGATTGCCTGTCCGGGCAATACGATCAGCAACAGTAAGTACCGCGTGTCGCTGTCGGAATGTGCCCAGATGTATTAACTCTTGCGTATTTCCCATTGGCCAGCCGGTAGTGTGACCGCTACGATCCAGTGCGTCTCGGGAACGACGTTCAATCTCGGCGGTTCCAATGTGGACATTTCGACCGTTTCCTGTGTGTCGCGCTCGACCGGTCATCTGCAGAACACGGGCCAGAGCTGTGGTGGTGGCGGTACTCTGCTCAACCTGGGCTTTGATATACCGAGTGTGGGCTTCGTGACGTACATTCAATCCTGCTACAACATGCAGACCGCTTCCGTGGTTTACACGCGCCATGTTATCCCCGGTGCAGCCATCAATCGTAAGTATCAAGAAAGCTTCCTTAGGAAGGCTACCGCAGAGGACTGATCTTGAAATTCTTATTTCCACTAGATGCTATCAACGAGTCGTACCGGCCATCGTTCAAGTCGAACGGTGCAGCACCACAGGTAACACCGGCCACATCCTACACGACCGCCCAGCAATCGATCCGGTTGGCGCAGTTGTTGGGTTCGCAGGCGCAGGCCGATCGCTTCATCACCACCAGCTCGTACATGTCCCGTGGCCATCTTTCGCCCGATGCGGACGGTATCTTCCGGCCGTGGCAATGGGCCACCTACTTCTACGTCAACGTCGCACCCCAATGGCAGGCCACCAATGGTGGCAACTGGCTCGTGGTGGAGAATGCGGCACGCACCGTGTCCGGTCGGTTGGCCGAGGATGTGTTGATCTTCAATGGAGCGCACGACATCTTGACGTTGCCGCACGTTAACGGCCAGCAGATACCGATCACGCTGGAGGCCGGCGGTATCCAGACACCGAAGTGGTACTGGAAGATCATTAAATCGCCCCGTACGAACGCGGCCATCGCGCTGGTCAACAACAATGATCCATTCCGGACGAGCATTACGGCCGGTGAGATGCTGTGCCAGGATGTGTGCGCACAGTACGGCTGGAGCAATGCCAACTATGGTAACTTTGCTCGCGGTTACACCTACTGTTGCACGGTGGCGGATCTGCGTCGTTCCATTCCGGCCATTCCAGCGGAAGCCGACGCTGCCAATGTACTCCGATACTAAGGCGTCAAATGAGCGTTTGATAACGGCGGTTTTGCAGGGTTAGGCGGCGAATCGCCCTCCGTTGGGGGTATCGGATGGAGCGTTTCGGTCCATCAAGCGATAATAAATCTGTAATCACGAGGAAAGAGATTACGAGTAGCTACACAGTGCAATAGAAACGAAATGTTGATTCTCATCATTCACGATACCGTGACGCATACAGGTCGCATCCGCGATTGCACAAAATAATCGCGGAACGGGATTAAAATCGTATGGGCGTACCATACTGTAGGGTTTGTTCAACATTTGCTTCCAACGAAACGATAACCATATCGATTCTATACTAAAACTATTATTACTCACGCTTCTAGGCAAATTAATTAAACTGCAGTACCACAACTATCAATATGTACAAATCAGTGCTATCAATATGTACAAATCATCAAGCAGCTGGAGGCTGGTTCCTGGGAAAGATCGTGCTGTGTTGATATAAGTACGAGTAGTCTACTTATACCGTATCCCCTCGTACAGTCCTGCATGCATGTAAATACCCCAAATAACACACAGTGCAGGCTCTATCTATATTCAATTGATCGTTGCGTAACTGACTGGTTACTGACTCAAAAAAACATTATGCCCATCATCAGCTACATCCGTCACCAGATTCTGTAGTCGTCTGTCCAGATAGTATTTCCGCCTCGTGACACGCACCGGATGTACATGAAAATATGAATGGAGGCACAGTCCTTCATTCACAGTCGATGCCGGGAATCGAAATTTTAAAAGGAAAAAAAGAGTTATCGGTAAAAACTAGCCCTCGTTCATTCATAAGCAGAACAGCGCCTTATCGTATGTACAGTTCTCAGTGCAGCTACAGGCTTCGTTTGGTGACTAACAGGAAGGCATATCGGTGCCTAGAGTGGGTGCGGCATCGCGAAATGGAACTTTTGACGCAAATTAGACCATAAACGGCACATGCACTGTTCATTCATTGGAAAGACGAATTCGTTCTAGCTGACTCCTAGCTGACATTAAATATAAGGACCCCAGAAAATGGGTGATTACTCAGTTGTTGTTGAATATTGCTCAAGTAAATGTCGTTGATTGAAGAAGCTCCGAAGTTGTGGTGGAAAAAGGCAAACATTTTGTGCAAAATGGTTAGCATTGGCGTAGCAGTATCCCTTATTACTGCATTGCTACTTTGGAAGGGTGTTCATAGTAGATATCACGGCTCGTACAAATTGAAGAGCGTGATGGATCAATTCACTATCACTGAGCCACGCGGTTTTCCAGTAGTGCATTATGAAGATTTTGTCCCCAAAAAGTGTGGTGACAAACCGACAAAGGATGGGTTCGTGAAATGGAATGTGTTTATACAAACTGGACGCTTCTATCGTAGCTGCGTTGGAACACTGATCAGTCGCAGTTTTGTGCTGACGTCGGCCCACTGTGTGGAAGGAATCCCACCAGATGAGTAAGTACACCTTCTTTCCTCAGCAAATTGATGCCTTTAAATCGTCAGGATAATCACGGGTCTCTTGATCTTTTGAATTCTCTAGGATCAAGTTGTTTCTCGGTCAGGTGCATCTGCGAATTCTACCGTTTTGTGTGGACACAAATCGCTGTCAGCAAGTTCGTGCGGAAAAGGTTTGGGAAAATAAATTCTTCAACGTTGCACTCATCAAGACGCAACTGCCCGTGATAGAGTCCGAAGTAATTCAACCGATTTGCCTTCCGCTCAACGTTACGGTGGAAGATATTCGGCAAGAGAACGAGAAGGTTTTGCAACCCCGCATTCCAGTTGGGCGTAAGTTGTTAATCATCAACGAACTAAAGTGTTTCAAAAACGCGCTCAATGATTACTCATGTTTTTTGTTTCTATGTTTGTGCGATAGGTGGCAAAACGAAACTTGCCTGTGGAAACTGGGGCGTTCCGATTGTTGCGAAGGACCGAACGGAACGGTATAATATCGTCAGTTTGGCCAGTCTAATGTGTAATCCCATGGTAATTGAGCGTGAACCTGAACCAGTTATTGAGTATGTGGCTTGGATAATCACCATTCTGCCCAACGGCGAAAAGGAATTGCCACTTCAATCTATGGGACAGGCAGCCCAGCGTCCAGTGTCGAGATCCCAGAGATATCGTGATCGGCAACAAAGGATCACATGGTCTAAATAGTACTCTTGCTTACTATTTCGTGAGGAATCTATCTTAATTTTTCTGTGATGAAGCATCAACGTGCGCTAACAGCTTAGACAGATTAAGCTTGCTCAGTAAGAGGCTCGATTTCCAAGAGGAGGGCTCAATTATTTATTTATTTGTTACCTCATTCTATATTAATTTATGGCAAAACACTCAACAAAAAGGCTGTGTTCAAAAATAAAATCTCTCTTTCTATAATTGCTGTACCGTGTTTTTATATAATATTACTTATAACCCTTTTAGAATCATCTTTTTGGAATAACCTTGCCTTAATTGAAAATTTCGGAACAAATTTACGAGAAATAACGGCCCATTTAAACTGAAACCACAAGCAAACTCGACAGTTTGTTTCTATTTCAAACAACATCCGTGGTGAATTTGGTGGTGAGTTTAAAAATATAAAGCCTGTGCCACACGATCCATAAACTCTGGCGTAAATTGAAAACGTTTGCTAGAAACTTTACGCTTCGTGTGACACAGGCTTAACAGTTTGCTTGAAATAGGAGCAAACTTTCGAGTTTGCTTGACATTTTATTTTAAATAGACCGTTATCTCTCGAAGAATTTGTTCCGAAATTTTCAATAAAGGCAAGGTCATAACAAAAAGGAGATTTTAAAAGGTTTAGATCTAACAGCTGAGAAAAGGGAGAGGTAGTTATTAACAGTTTAACATCCAAGATTTAATTTATAAGAGTGGGTCAAAAATTTTTACTCTTTAATTTTGGGTGGTTTTCTACACAAGATTTTAAGTTATAATTTTATAAATGCTTTCCATCCCCCTTCTCTCCCGCTCTTCTTCCTAATAGCTTAAATCACGTTTTAAAATTTCCGCAACATTGGAATAAGCTCCAAACGGGTTTTCAAATGGTGATTTTAAATGTTTGATTTTACACTGATCACACTGATTTGTAAAAAAATGAAATGTAAACGAACAGCCCATCTGCTGGTAAGCCATCATCCAATACTCAAGGATTACCTCGAAAACAACGAAATGCAGGCCCATGAACTACAATTTGTACCAGGAGGAGTACGGGAAAAAACATAGCATGTTGGATTGTAGCCGTTGGTGCAAAGTAGACGTCATGAAACTAATGATAAGTACAGTGATGCAATAGGGAATCACCGGGCAAAGGAGTAGTGCGCAAGGCATCGCATAATGTTGCTAAATAATGATGATGATAGACTTAAAAGCGTGCACTTTGTAAAGGCGAGTCATCATTGCTGTGAAATGTGAAAACACCCAGCGTCAGAGTATGAGCCATCGAGGTTCTTATAATATCGGACTAATAGAACTAGTTTAGACGCTTTGCTGGCGCATGACTCATCCCGGAGCCTTCCAGTTCTGCTAGTGAAGAAGAAGCTGCACTTGCAGCATCACGTTTCCCAGTTTCTTCAATGAAAATTCAACCCCCCTTTGCACGAACCCGGCACGAGAACCCGGCTCGGTAACGCTTCGGAATCGTGACATCGGCTTTCTCGGTAACAACGGCCCCACATCTCCTTCATTCAAAAACGACTAACCGAGCGGGAAGGTTGTGCGCGTTCACAGACACGTTTGGTAACCGGTAAGTTTGGTTCGACGAGTTGTTATTGCTGTGATCAGAAGGGCGTAAAGTGAGCAAGTGGTGCATGTTACAGTGCAGATTCCAATCAGGTGGAAGTGCAACGACAAGCCATTGACGAATATCGTGCGATATGTGTGTGTGTGAATCGAAAGGAAGAACCGTCACGTGTGTCGATCTGTGATCTCCGTAAAATTCCTCTTCGAAGGAGCCACACCGCAGTTCGCATCCTCTGTGCCCTAAAGGCAAAGTGACCAAATTATGATGATTTTAAAATTAGAATTCCCATGCCATGACCGACATTAGTCGGCGGCGCTGCTCCGCGGATACACCGGCTTGATCATCGTCCACCGCGGAAAGGGCATGTACATGAAAATGTGGTGCAGCAGCTACATTTCGTAAACGCCGCGCCATCCTGCGCCAGCTGCTTGCCTCCTTCCCTCCCTCTCTTCATGATGATGCTCATCAGCCAGCCAACTTTCCTCATATCATCCCAAGTGCATCTCGGTTTAAATCTTTGACCACAGCGGCCACTACGAACAAGCAGAAAATAAAAACGATCTGCATATTTTACCCCTCTCCCTATCTTTGCTAGTTCACCCTTTTGCCATAGTACTTCTGACCGCATCTTGACCGTCTTTTCCACCCAATGCGCTCTTAATGCGTTTCAGTCTTTTGGGGGGTGATGAAGAGGAAAACTCTCCTCATTCCTGCGGTTGTGACCTATTTGGCTATGAGTGTGTGTATGTGTTTGTGTGGGGCTGTATGTGTGTCAAAAGAAAATCTTCCCTGGGCCTCACTATTGACTCATCGACATTGAAACATCTTCGTGGATGATATGCTCTTGAGCTGCAAGCGTACTTCGATTGGTTTGATTTGCGGGATCGATCGTATGGTACCGAAGGTGTGACTGTGCGTGCGTGCGTAAAAAAGGTGTTAAAAAGATTTGCTGGATCACGAAGATCCCACCAGTTATCAGTTTAATTGCCCGAAAGGCTTTCAACGAAAAGTGTTCTCTCTCCGTCTCTTTTAAGGATCATACAGATCATTCGCACGTGCGATCACCGCGAAAAAAACCGCGGAAAGTGTTCTCACGTGTGCGTGTGTGTGTGTATGTGGGTGTGATTTCGGGTATGTGCGGTTGTTTTTGTCCCTGGTTTCTGTCCCGAGTGCTTCCCTGAAATCGAGTGATTTCGAGTGAAAAGTGAAGGTGTGTTTGTTTACCAGACACCATATTTGAAGTGTCTGTTTGTGGCTCGTAGTTGTCACGTTCGTTTGCTGTTAACAGGACGTTCCTGGAGTGCTTTGGGTGGTTTGGCGCTACACCGACTCCAAAATCGGCTACCGAACCGAGACAATGATGCAGCATCGAAGAAGAAGCATGAAAGCGGTGATGCCAATGGCACTGCTGCTGATGGTGATGATCGGCACGATAGTGGAATGTAAGTGCTGATTTTCATTTTCTTTACTCTCATTTGTCCAATCCCACGTTAAAAGACGATAATCCAGTTGAGGTTCATGAGCTATCCATCAGTGCGTCGTAACGATCTTCTGCTGTTGCTTCCTCTTTTATCTTATCAAACCAGCCCCCTCTTCCTGTAAGAGTTTTCAAAATTTCCAATTCAGATTGAATTTGGCCCTCCATTTTTGCTGACTCCTGCATACAGAGACAAGTGATTTATTCATCTCGAGCTCCAAATTACTAATTGTATTACTAAGCCGGCGACCTGGGATGGGGATAAGCACGCTGAAAGTATTATGATAAAAGCTCTGCGTGCTACTGATGGTGGAGTAACCCCCCCCTTTCCGGCATCTTTAGATTGTGGCCCGAGAGCATGAGAGCTCGCGAGTGTTCTCGAATGTCGAATTCTCGGTGGAAGGTGGTAAGAAGCATCCCTCCTCTCCGCCAGTAATTAGATTATGCTTACCCTGATTTATGAGCCACCAGCGAGCCGTAAGCGGAGCATGAATGCGTGCATACATGCTACATGCCAGGAGTACTTGTGTGTGCCAAGCTAAGCCAAATGTCTCCATAGCAACAGCATAAGCCCAGACAGAAGAACAAGAACGGAGCAACGGAAAGTACTTCCTTCCCTGATCAAAGGTGGAATTATGGAAACCACCTCCAGGTCGATGGGACTTTTCAAAAGCATTCGATGTAACCGGCATAAACGCAATTCACTCTCGTTTGATGATCTTTAAGAGGAAGTTCAATTCGATTACCATTGTCTAGATAGGCAGAACGGCGATGGGTGGGTGGTTTTCTTCTCTGGGACACATTCATTTTGATGAAACTCCGCTCGGTGCTGTAGCGACCATGGCATGGCGCAGCATGCCTGGACCTGCCATGGACCGCTCGCTCGTCATCGCCCAACTCCACACAGCATCAGCATGTTGATTTAATGATAACATTTTTAGGGCGAAAAAAAGCAGTTGGGAAATATTATTCTTAATCAACAACCAGCAGAGTGAGGCAGCAGCCTCGGAAGGGAGAAAATATTTGCTCACCAGTGTCAGGCCGGCCGGGCTCGTGCTGGCATAATATGTTCCTGGGCCTGCCCTGCCTGCTAGCTAGCAGATACTGGATATCACGACGAGCATTGCTTTATGCCGGTGCTGTGCTAGAGGCTCGTTTAAACAAAACATTGCCCAACAACCGGGCAACGTACCTCGTGCTGACTACTACGGCTACGGCTTATGCGCCGGCTTCCGAAACACGTGGTTGCGCTGGCGAGGAATGACCCAGAACAGCACACAGACAGACACGGACATATCTCGTATCTGTAGGTTGTGAGCGTGAGTATTTATAGAACAGTCCGTGCAACACCTCGTACAGGTGTGTGCGCGTTGTTTGCTCTTGTAAGCATCGGAGGCTGGCTCATTATCATGGCTCCACGCAATGGCTCGTTGGTGCGGCCAAACGTTAAATAACGTGCACGGTGTGGGGCTATGGCTATGGTAATTATCCAACTGCTTATCAGACATCGTATAGCCATCTCGCGGTGGAGTCACACACACCCGTGGCCACAAAATGTGGAGTAGCCTCCGGGAACCGTGGTAATGGTGGATGTTGCTTGCGATCACCTTTGGGGAAGTTCCTTTTCTTCCACGCTGCCAGTCTGTATCGGATATAGTCTCAAAACCTTATCTGACTGAGGTTTACGACTTTTACGAGACATAACGCGACTCGGGGGGACAATCGACCCTCCCCTTATCCTTCTCCCGCCCTCCTCCCTCCCTCAGGGGAGACTCTCAAACAAAACTTCCTAATGGATATCCGAGTACCTTCTGGGGAGGTCCGCTCCGAACGGACCCCTCGACATTGGGCGCCTCCATCTGCCAGGATCTCGCATCCCGTGCCGTTTCCGGCCATCAGACCCACACTCTCGTCCCTTTCGTGGCTCCCTGCATGTCCAGAGGCCTTTAGGCGGGGTCCAGATTTGCCCATTTTTATGCAGCCGAGGATTGGGGGTGCGTGTCAGGATTTGTTTTCGGTTTTCCAGGTATCCGGAACCCGAGTGTTCCGGCGACACGGTTAGTGTGTGTGTGTGCGGTGTGATGTGGGAGTTTTATTTGTTCCCGCCGGCGAGCGATAATGGGTCGTGGGCCCCACCACCCCTCATTTGGTTATCGTATGAGTCGAGCCGGTTTCAAATGACCGGGATTGAAACCTGAGATAGGAAGGAAGTTTGTTTAAACGAGCGACGATTCGCGATTCGTGCCTCTTAAAGCGCTGGAATGTTAGCGGAATTTCTCGTGCTCCAGGGTGGAACACACACAGTGTAACAATCATGGATATTAACATGGGACTATGGTTAAACGATTTCGAAAAAAAAGGGACAAGCGAAACTCCATGACACGTTAAAGCTTGTTTTGTGTAAACGTTTGGCTTCAAGCTCATTATTGAAGCACATAAATTTGAAGCGAAAAATTAACCAACCGGCCGTCCTGTACGAGGCGAGCTGGACATGAGCATGAGACGACCTTCACATTCCTCCCATGCGGTTCTAAGAGCGGAGCGGACTCCCCCATGGGAAGCATCCGACACCGGCTTAAGTGTTGTGCGATTTAACGAACGATCGGCGACGGTCTCCGGTCCTGGAGCATCACCAACACCACCACCAGCGATCATTGCCACTGGCATACAGCAACCTCTTCATAACCCCGGGAAAGATAAATCATGAGCAGAACAGCAAAAACGGTTCTCCACATGCGAGCCACACATAAGGCCGAGGGGATGATATTAAAGCATAACAACAACAAAAAAACCAACTGCACAGGGAAGTAGCCCTCATATCCACTGCCCAGGGGGGGTGTGCCATTGCCTTTCCATGTTTCCATTTGCACCCTTTGGTCCCCGCTCCCCCCCCCCCCCCCTTGGCCATCTCTATTGGACCGTCTCTGTCACTGGATCCCCCCCGAGGTATCTAATTTCTTTCTAATGAAGTCGGGTCGGTTTCGGAATTTTGCAGATCGAGCAAAAAAACCATCTGCTTGGCATCGGCATTATGGTGTGTCGCGTTGAGTATGGCGTGCCCTGGAAGCAAACCTCACACATGGCATGCCTTCTGGCTTTCCTCATGCCCAACGCACAGTGAACTGCTAGCGTTACCGTGGAGCATGACACTAACCATGCGACGATCGGCAGCACTTCAGCAGCTGACTCCAGAACACGCGGTCGCGGTTTGCGGTGAAATTGGCGCCGGAAATTCGCACTTTGTCCATTTCAGGCGCTATACGGATAAGGCTTGCGGGGTCAGGCAACCAGGAAGAGCGATAATCACGAGCGCGCTGCGAAGAATCAAAGTTTCCAAATTTAAATTCCAAATTAACAACCCAACACCACCTCGGATCGGTTCAAAGGAAGTGGAAGGATAAATTGAAAATTACGAAATAAGACGGGCCCACGGGCAAAGTCTTCCGTGGTTTTGCCATGGTCGGACGCCGTCGGTTTGAGAGGAAGAATCCGGCGCCAGCGCTGGCGGTTTAATAACTTCACGAACCAGGTAATCTGCCCTGGGCCAAAGCGCCAGCCAAAAAACCGACGGCAAGAGAGCGAGAGAAAGATTTAACAAGGTTAAGGTGTACCGCCGGTTGGATTTCCTTTTAATTAAATTCCAATTAAGTCCATTCAGCGCCATCACCGTTCAGTGGACTGGACACGCGAGGCCCAAACCCAATCTCGGACCGTGCCGGACTTCAAGACAGAATCAGGTGAGAGCAGGCCGACCGTTGAATGGGTTTGCCCGGTTTTCTGTTCATTATGTAATCGGCTGTCTTTACGAGGATATCCTCGATCTCTTCTTCCTTCTCCCTAAAAACCCTCCGAGAAACGCAGGAACCGGTGAACCGGGGCCTACTGCGATGGTGCCATACTCACTCGAACCTCACTATTCTGCTCTCGGTGTGGTTCCTCCAAACCTCAAAAACAAACGTGTGCGTGGCGTGCGTTTATCGCCAGAATAGCCATTATCGGGCCGGGCGGCCAAGCGGCCGGCTGGGGCTGGTTTGTGGTTTATAGTGGGGAACAAATAACTTTACCAGCAAAACCAGCCCCGAACCGGGCTGCTGCTGGTGCGGCCGATGCTCTGGGGTTATGCTTCGATGCCCGATGGCTACGGATTAATTACGAGTTTGGTGTTTAGGACTCCAAACCCACCCCCAAAAAACGCTCGCACAGAACGCCAAGAAGAACGGGGAGGCCGGTTTGCCGTCGATAGTAAAAGCCAGACACACCGATCGAAAGAAGAGGACGACGAAATTGAGAGGGTTAGGCCAGAGCGAGAGCGAAAGAAGCGGAGATATTTTTAAACTGCGGCATTATGAAACATTATTGGTCCCAGTTATCTCAATTAGCGGGTCTCGTGGGTCTCGAGTTGAAGGAACGATCGAAGGGCGCTTCAGCGACGATTAGTCGCCTTCGTCTCCTTGGGCCCTAAGCCTCTCGAAGACCCCTCAAGAGTTCGTAACGAGTGTCTCGTGCGTCTCCGATATGCTCCCGCTAGGGAGAGGGAACGTGATTGTCTCGAGAGATAAACATGCGTCATCGAGGAAACAATGTCGTTCAGTTTGTCAGTTCCAGTTCCCCCCGGACCATTGCGAATGTGGCTAGCAAGCTGACAATTCGGTCAAGTGGTGGCGAAAAGCCATTAATGGGGTTCTAAGCACCTGACCTAGAGGGAGCCGCAGGAGAAAAGAACGAAGGCTACAATGTCCTCTTTCCCCCGTACCTCTTGAACTGGTTCTTCTGAAGTGGTTGAGGGGCAACACGGTTTAGTGCAGAGCTCTAAACGGATCTACCAATGTATGCTCTGCATGTGTTCTCCTTTATTGCTGCATACCCAGTGTATCTGTACCTAGAGCCACTATGTGTGTTTTGATAAGAGTCGATGATTTATAATAATTGCAGCCACATTACTCATCACGCCGGTCGAGGGAAAAAAGGGTGCGTCTATGGCGCTATTTATAGGGTGCTCTTCTGTGCTTTTCCTTCAACCAAAAGTCTTCTGTAGACACTTCGGCTCCCTGAGCGATGATATGTAGGGTAGCACAGGCTAGCACACAATCCATTTCCCCGGACTTTCCCGTATAAAGTAATTGAAAGTTAATTTCTGTTTTATTGGAGAAATACATTAAATAAATTAATGTACACTCCTAGAGAGTGAGACAGACAGAGAGTGAGAGAGAGAGAGAGTGAAAGATGCACACGCGTCGAGTCGTTTGCGATCTGGGATGTGATGCGATGATTGCGTGACCACCGGGACCGGGGGAAAAATGAGGGTGCAACCGAGTGCGACTGTCATGGAGCGAACGACTGCCGGAGGGTTGTTTGCCGCATTTGCTGCAAGGGTGGTGCTGCGTTCCTCATCCACTCTTGGCTCTGGTTCTGGTTCTGGCTTGTCAATTGTTGTGTCTCCTATTTCCCCAAACGCGTGCGCCACTACTGCGGCCACTAGAGTTTACACTTCTGCGTTCTGTTGATTATGCTGGCTCTGCCACTGTGGCTTTGGTGTTGGTGTTGGTTTTGCTCGTTTGCACATCCATCCACCGCTCACTCGGATGCATTGGAAATGAGATGAACGTATTCCGTTGCCGGAATAGTTCTGCATCGGAAATTAGGGGTTCGGGATCGATACGGATTTGAAACATTGGGTTTGCCGTCGTTTTGATCAAGTTGTGGCACTAACGTT